>NW_006256909.1:13719628-13965974 GCF_000478725.1 Eutrema salsugineum | reverse complement strand
TCTTTAACTATTTCTACTTATTATTATTTTTTATTTTTTACTTCTTTTTTCTTGATAAAATAATAATTATAAAAATGTATAAATTAATTAAGTCATTAATTTTAGTACTAATGTTTTTCTTTTATTTTTTTAAAATAATACTATTTTAAAGTGTGTGAATTAATTAAATCAATAATTTTAATTTTTTCTATCTTCATATTCTAGTCACTTTTCTCATCTTCAACGTTTTTATCTATGTATTTTTCAAAATTGATTTTCATCAGTTTTGTGTTCTTCTTTTTTCTATCTTTTATCTTTCTTTTTTTCATCGTCTTCTTCATCATCTTCGACTTTTACTTTCTTTTTTTTGATTTTTTCTTATTTTGTGTCTTTTATTTTTACTTGTTTGGTGTATGTATTTTTTTACTTCATATTAATCTGTGTCATCTTAATTATATTTTGATTTTTCTTCTTTTTCCTTTTTTTTGTTTTTTCATCGTCTTTGGACTTTTTTTTATCATCGTTTTTTTTCAAATTTTTTTTTTCAGTTCTTACTATTATTTTTTTGATAAAAAAATAAGAATTATAAATAGTATATACATAATTAAATCATTAATTTTAGTAGTACTATTAGTGTTTTTTTAATGAGAAATAATAGTTATTAATGTGTGTGAATTAATTGAGTTATTAAATTTAATTTCATTCTTGATGCTGATGTGGACACTCTAAATGGAGAGAAAACTCTCTAATTATATAATAGATTGCTTTTATACCCGTGAGACAAGTGAGACGCGAGAGAGAATTGTTATGAATATCTCAAAATAAGTTGTTTTACAGTCGAACCAATATATTAATTTGTATAGACGTAAAAAATCAAGTTATTGTGCATGACGGTGGGTTTATACAAATTAATTGTTACCTACAATGTTTCACATATGCACGTCTGCATTTTGTGATTTTGTGATCTCCTTCATTTGTGATTTTTTTTAAGACTGTTTAAGATTTTTTTGTCTATCTAAGAACACAAAACAACACGAGTGTATTTGAAAAATACGATGGTGAAGTGTTTTCTGAAAGTTCTCATATGTTCAAGCTAACAAACAAGAGAGCTAAAATACCATTAGTTTCGAACGTCGAGTTTGAAAGAGTCAAAACAGAAGGAAAGGGATTAAGTGACTTTAGACTCCGAAAGTTGGATTTGTTATGTATCCAGCGATTTTAGTGAATCATTTATGATTGAACGAGTAAAAATGGACGTATGGTTGATTGAAAATGGAACCACATGCTGAAAAGAGGGTACAGAGGTCCGCGGACAATAGCGGTCGGAGCAATACAATATATACAAATAAAAAATTGTATCTGAGAGAAAATTGGACACTGAAATTTGTATTTATGTTTTTGTGAATGTCTCAAAATGTTTTACAATGGAAAGAATTCATTCTTTTATATAGACTAAAAAAGATAAGTTATTGTGCATGCATAATAAAGGTCTATTCAAATTAATTTTTACCTACAACGTTTCACATATGCACGCCTGCATTTTGTGACTTTATGATCTCTTCCATTTTTGACTTTTGTAACACTTTGTTTTGGGGTTTTTCTCGACCACGAGGAACACAAACAACACGACAATACATTGTGTATGTATAGTGACGATATACTCCATAAAATTTATCCATAACGTTTCAAATTTGCATCTTGTGACTTTGTAATCCATTCATTTTGTTGAATTTTGTAACATATAACCTAATTTATAAACGTTTTTCAATTTGTATTTTTATAAATTATCTTATAAAATAAAAAAATTATATGATACCTTTGAAATTTGACGAAACAAACGGTATAGTTTTGAAAAGTGATATTTAAAAATTCTTTTGTGTAATTTTCCTGTGGTTAAGTTGTTTCGACCACCTTATTACTCTGTTTTTAACTTGCTAGATGCTCTGTTTGCTTGCTGTTGAGCTATTTTGTAAATATTTTTTTTGTTTTTTAAGAAAAAACAACAAAAGCAAATTAATCCTTTGATAGGTGAAAATAGCCGAAAAACAATAATGCAAATGCGGTTGATATTGCAGGGCAATAAGGCTATAAAATAAAACTATGATTCTGATTTGTTTTTCTGTCTTTCAACTTTCAAAACTTTTTAACGCGATTTGTCTCTCCCGAATAAGAATTTCAAGTGAAAAAATCTACAAAAACAAATCCTGTCTTTAAATTTTCCACTAATATCAAATCGCCGAATATTGTTCCCACCATTAATCTTATCCCCTTGGCGTCATTCGATGTTTTTTTAAAATGATATTCAGTTCCATTTTAGTCTCTTTTTAATTTTTCCGATATTGGCGTCTCTCTTGAAGCTTTACCAAATCTCTGAAATCTGTTTTTGAGACTCAGATGTATCCTTCTCTGGACGATGATTTCGTCTCTGATTTGTTTTGCTTCGATCAAAGGTTCTTCCTTTTTCCCTAATCTCCCTTCTTCCTCTGTTCTCTATTTCTCTCGATGCAGTTGTGTTCGAATTTTATGAATCAAATTTGATTTCTTTTCTTCTTCTTTTTTTCCAATTGATCGTATCTGTTAATACCCAGGCGTTAATTTCTATTCAGATGAATTCAATTTCTGTGAAAGTTTTGCTTTTTTCCGCATTTTAAGGAAAAAAATTGTGTTTTCGATGGTAATTTAACGAACCCTAATGTAAATTTCTTGATGAATCGATTTAAGCTGTAAAATTGAATAAGAGAAGCAACTCTATGGATCTTTTGTTGCGTTAATCTGCTAATTTATTGATTGTATATGTATATACTTCCATTGATGGATCTCTGTTTCTAACTTAGCAGCAATGGAGCAGAACTCGATGATTACACACAATTTGGTGTAAATTTGCAGATTGATCAAGAAGATACCTTCCTAGATTTCGGGTCATACGGTGTAAACGAACCAGAAGAAGTTTTCAGCATTGGAGGAGCTCCACTGGATTTGGCTTCGTTTAGTGGAGTTTTGCAGCAAGAGCCAAAGCAAGTTCGTGTAGTTGGAGGGCAAAATGATTGTGAAATTGTGCAGGAAGAAGATGTAGATTTCAATTCAGGATCATCTGGTGGTCCTATTAAGCAAGAACAAGAACATTTAGACGACGATTGCTCTAGAAAGCGGTAAGCTTTTAGAATCCAAAACTCTTAGCTTAGTTATGTTTTTACAAACATCAACTTCACTTGCACTGTGTGTTGTGTGTTCTTGTAGATTTGTGTTTGATCGAATTCTGTTTACAGGGGAAGGACCGGATCGTGTATCAGGCCAGGAGGAAGTAAAGCCTGTCGTGAAAGATTGAGGAGGGAGAAGCTAAATGAAAGGTATGTTTAAGAGCTTAGTCTATGTGTTCATTTTGATATTTTGTTTTGTAGATTGAGTTGTCTCAAATGGAAGATTGTTTTGTTCTTTCAGGTTCATGGATTTGAGCTCGGTTTTGGAGCCAGGGAGGAGTCCAAAGACAGATAAACCGGCGATACTCGATGATGCAATCCGTGTCTTGAACCAACTCAGAGATGAAGCTCATGAGCTTGAAGAAACTAACCAGAAGCTTTTAGACGAGATTAAGAGTCTCAAGGTTGGTTCACTTTCTCCTAAACCAAGAAAATCTTGTTCTGTGGGTGGATTCTTAAATAAATTTTGGTTTCACGTTTCTTTATTAGGCTGAGAAAAACGAGCTTAGGGAGGAGAAGCTGGTGCTGAAGGCAGAGAAGGAGAAGACAGAACAGCAGTTAAAGTCTATGATGGTTCCATCTTCAGGGTTCATGCCTCAGATTCCAGGTGCATATAGTCAGAACAAAATGGCGGTTTATCCGAGCTACGGTTACATGCCAATGTGGCATTACTTGCCTCAATCGGTTCGTGATACATCTCGTGATCAAGAACTCAGGCCTCCTGCTGCTTAAAACTCTCGATTGTCTTTCTCTTCTTTTTGGTTGTTGTTGTTGGTACCCATTAGGGAATGTAGAGAGATATGTGATCCACTTGGTTTTTAGGATTCTTCCGATTGGCAAGTGTAAAAGCTTTACTCTTGGTATTGGGTTGTATTTTCAATAAAAATATATTTGACTGTTGGTTTCTTGTAGATTTTATGCAAATGCCAAATAGAGAATTTGACTGTTGTATTCTGAAAAGTAGGGGGGCATAAAGACAAAAGTTGAGGTAAGAACAAAAAAAGATATAAAGTGCTCTCGTTGAGAGTCGAACTCAAGACCTCCCGCTTACTAAACGGGTGCTCTAACCAACTGAGCTACGAGAGCTTCTTGTTGTTACTTTCTACTTATGCAACTTAATATTTTTACCATTCAGTGTGTAAGTTTTTCACTAGTGTGCACTAACCTTTTCAGCATCGCTAATTACTAATTAGCATGTCTTAAGAAAGTGAAAAATGGGATTCATGAGGACTAAGTCAGAGCAAGAAACAGCAAAACTAGAAGACTCCATGAAATTGAAATGGGTAACTCTCTAGAGAACCAAAAAGTGTCTACAAAAAGCGTCACTAAGCTCCATGAAAAATAAGCAAAATGATTTGCAAAGATTTTGCCTTTTCCATAGCCTCATCACATTACTCATTAAACCCATCCTGGATTTTCAAAATGAACAAAATACAGACCCGATTTTGCTACAAGAGCTGAAATAAACCGATGAAAAAACATCTTCTTTTTTTTTCAGTTTGCTTTAGCTTTTGGAGCCTTCTTCCGGAGTTGCCTACCGTGTCTCCTCGAGTTCTTCATTCCAATGAAGAAGAGCAGTGCCCCAAGGAGTGCCAAACTCTGAAGAGTAAAAAAACACAGAATAAAATATCTTAGGTCTGAATTATGATTGAATATCTAACTCAAGTTTAAACCAATATGAGATTTGCTAACCTGGGTAAACTTTGAAAACAGTTGGCTAAATTCCTTTTTGTCAACATCATAGTTGTAGAAATCATACAGAATCGGAGTAGCAACGGCTTGATGCAGAAGCTGCGACCATATTTCTTAGATATTAGCAGGTTTTTTTCTTCATTTAGAGGTAAAACAACGATATATATTTGAAAGGAACAGTTGTTACATACCAAGAGATAAGCTCCCAATGAGCTGCCAAAGACGAACAATAGTCCCCCAATACCCTTCAAGGCTATAGCAGCAGCAACGAGAAGCTTCATCTGCAAAACAAAGAAAGATTGAATAAAACAAGAAAAGTCAGAAACGAATTTTCGTTAGTGTTTTGGAACGAGAGAGTAGATACGAGGAAGCACGTACATCGACTGGTGGCAGTTGCTGGCCGGTATGAGTTGTGACGTGGCTAACAAAGGCATTGAATTTTGGTCTTAAGGATTTAGCTGATCGACCCCCATCATCACCAAAATCATTGAACCTGCTCGATGAAGCAAGACAATTAGTAAGAGAGCGAAATTGAAAACCGTCTCCGTAGTAACTCATATAACCAAGCAAAGAGAGTCAAGTGAAGTATGAAAAGGTCAAGACAACAACGAAAAGAGGGAACAACACAAAAGCAAATGAATTGGGACCATGAACATAGAACAACCAGACGCTACTAAGACAGTACCTAATTGAGACCATGAATAAAGAACAACCAAACGCTAATAAGACAGTAGCTAATTGAGACCATGAATAAAGAACAACCAAACGTTATAAGACAGTACCGAATTGAGACCATGAATAAAGAACAATCAAATACATCATTTCATCAGTTGAGTCAATGAAGTGACAGACATAAGAAAGTACCTCATAAGCTTTCACTCGAATTTAAGAAAAGATTCATTGGAAGAAAAATCGTTAGAATTCGGAAATGTCTTAAACTATCACTCACGACCACCAATGAGATCAATTCAACAAGCAATTTTAGCTCATTTAATGAGCAGGAAATGAAATAAATTTAGAGAACCAAAGTGCAAGATTGGAGAAAGAGATGAAATAAAGGAGACAATTTAGCAATGTAGGAGCAAATTAAGTAAAATCTTAAACAAAATCCAACAAAAAATTATCTTATAAGCTATCCTATCTATCAAATCCAACTCCATCAAAGCAAAGCAAGATCCAACATTCTTACTCTAAATCCATGATTCATCACGAACTAAATAACCATAGTCCATAGCTTTGTTCTACTCTACGACAGGCACAGATTTCGATTTTCTGAGACAAAAACAAAAACAAAAGCAGATCCTACTAAAAACTGAAGATTCCAAAATAGTCAAAGAAGAGCAGATCTAGAACGAGTAGAAGAAAATTAGCTTACTCCTGCCACGCGGAGAGAAGAAACACGGACACGAACAGAGCTCTACCAAGGAAGGAAACTATCTCCATTGAAGCTCTCTCTTAACTTTTTTTCTTCTCCCGATTCAAGCGCAGAGACAGACAGAGAAAGAGAGAGTTAGATTTGGGCCCGTAAATCGAGAGACATTAAAAGGAGGAGGAGGAAGAAAGACGAAGAGGCGAAATTTGAAATATTTAGAAATTTGAGGGGTCAAAAAGAAGAGAGAGTATTTAAGAGACTTGTTCGTTGACCTACTCGCGCGAGTATACAATTGTAGAATTATGTATTCGCTGCTTCATTGTAAAGAAAATGCCACGTGGATGATTTTACACGTCGATTGTCCAATGACATGCGTCCGAGTCATTAAGTGTATATACCGGCAACCAATAAAACGAGAGTCATTACATGTTTTAAATGATTAAAATAGTAAAACCGAATAAACAGATAGAGCAATATGGTTGAATTTTGGGTTGTATATTTGTATGATATAAATAGTACAAGTTATATTATATGACTTTTTTTTACGTATATTTTATATGACTTATATTTTAAAATATATATAATCCGTGGTAATAATATATTGATAACATTTCATAATTGACGTACAAAATAATTGTTGCTCATTTTATTAAAAAAAAAAAAATTACCTTCTTGTAAACCACGAGCATACATGAAAATAATACAAAAGCACAATCGTCATGACTAGACGTGTATACATGGTTTTTTTTTTTCAGTACACCATTTCTCTATTGTATGTCATAAAGCAAGTTTAAACAAATATATATGAAAAAAAAATGCACGAAATAATACTATAAGAACTATAAACTTTCACCAAAAAAAAAAAACTTTCACAAAAAACATACAATACCATAAGGCATATATATAGTCACGTGTAAGAGTTGCAAATCAGTATCAACAATGTAATACCATAAGGCATATATACTGTACAAATTGTTCTTCCATAGATTTTATTTTTTCTGTTATTAACATCCTATTAGTTAATTTAATCTTGTATAATTATATAAAAAATACTGATTTATTTTCACATCTAACATGATTTAAATTATTAAAAACTAACATTTTTTTTTCATACATAAATAGTATTACACCAATAACATAACACGTCTATTTTTATCAATAACAAGTTTATTTTGAATTTATATACACTATTATTAAAGTCTAGCATGACTTTAATTTCGAAAAACAAACCCATATTTTTTTGAGTCAATTTGCTAGAAATATCAAAATTAGCTGAATAGGAATGACAAGACGTAAATCTATCTCTACAGTGTTTGGTCGGAATGTTAATTACCATATAACCCTTCTTTCTCCGTTTCTCTCTTTCCTCTCTTTTTTATTTAACAACAAAGAAAAATTTAGTTGTAACAAGTTACATGTTATTGTAGCATGTTAAAAATTATTGTATTATATAAATATATAGGTTAACTGCTAACTTTTAGCTTAGCACGATAACATAGTTGATATCAGTTAACTTTCATGTTATTTTTCGTTGGAACATCAACATTTTTCTAGATGTGATGATTTTGTTATAAGTTAACTTTGATTGTAATATGTTAATTTATGTATTGTACCTCTAACGTTTGTTTTAACATGGTAACTTAATCATTTTCTATTTAACTTACATATTACCTCTAAATGTTTATATGTTATTATACCATTTAAACATTTAGATATAGCTCTAACTTTATATTTCACATGACAAATAAAATCTTGAATCATCAACTTTCATCTTGAATCTCCAGAAAAATCCAATATATGAACAATTGTTGCCGATATCAAAATCGATCTAAATTCCTAGAAAATTCACACCCAAATTTGCACTTCCACCTATTTTTGCATCATATCCACATCCATATCTTTGATGTTCATTCATTTGACATAGACAATGTTGATTTTCAGTTTTTGGTGAGTGTGTGTGTAAGAGATTGAGTGAAGGATTGTGAAAAAATTAAAGATTTGTGAGGAGAGAAAAAGATGAACGACAGAAATAAGGTATGAAAAAGGAAAAGTTGTGAGAGAAAAATATCAAGGGTAATAATGGTATATTGAAAAGTGTACAGGAACGTAATAGTATGTTTTCCTATTTTGCAAATTATGAACAGTCATGAGGTTATCTACTACAAATACATTTTTTTTTCATATGTCAATAATGACACTAATAACATAGAAAATCTATATTTAATCAATAATATAATAGGTCTATTTATACAAAATATTAGGGAGTCAAAATATTTTATCGAGAAACTATTGACAAAATCAGTTAATCTACTTATCTGTATTTTATATTAATCTTTTTCTCTATATCATCATCTTCACTAGACCAAAAAAGAGAAAATTGTGTTGCAGTTATAACATGCCTAAGTTAATATAGATCATCTATGTATTTTATATATAGGCCGAATTTTTTGAATACATTACATATTATGATTTAAATTGAATATTATAAATATTTGCATTGATCAAAATACAAAAAAATATAAAATAGTATGAATTTGATAAGTATAATAGACGGGAAGAGAAGATGAGTATAATAAGAAAGGAAAATTTAATAGATTATACCAATATTAAATGAGTTAGGGATTATCTGAGGAGATAAGGAGAGAATATTGTGGGAGGAGAGAAGGAGAATCAAGGGGGAGAAACATATAATCTGGTGGAAATTAAAATTTATTTTGTGATTATTCGGTGAAGTTGTTGATAATGGGTGGTGTGGGTGCAGAGAAAAATATGAAGTACTGTGTGAGAAAACGAAAGAAAGAGAGAGGAGGAAGGAATGAGAGAGGGGGAAGGAGAGAAGAGAGAGAAAGATGATAATAACAGTGGTGTGGGTGTAGAAAAAATGTGGAGCACTGTGTGAAAGAACAAAGAAAGAAGGAAGAATAAGGAAAAAGAAAAGAGGAAGGAGAGAGAAAAAAAGAGGAAAAAAAGAAAAGGGTAAAAATGTATTAATATATAATATGCAGAGAATATTATATTTAGATCTTTTTTGGTTAATTTGTGAATTATAGTTTTTTTGATGATTATTAAATATAATTTCCCTTATTTAATTTATATGCAATAGTAAATCTCATTGATTGGCTCTAGCTCTAAAATAGACTTAGGAGTATATATGAGTGAATCTAGACAAACACGGTTAAAGAAAGCTTTGTTTCAGCAGCGACTAGGGGCGGCAGATGGAAGCTTCCAGGCCCTCGTACCCGATCTCGGCATCTTCAGAGTATTCGGAGCATGCTTCTGAATACCCCCGTCCCGAAAGGTACTGATGGCGAAGACGTTTACGTCTGGAATTGCGGTTCATCTACCAGGTACTCTTTCTCGACATCCCAAACTTGGGATACTTTGCGGTCATTGGCCCCTCCGGTAAACTGGTATAACGCTGTTTGGTTCAAAGGCCACATTCCTAAACATGCATTTCTTTTCTGGATTGCTCAACTCGATCGTATGCCTGTAATGGCCAGACTTGCGCGATGGGGTATTGTCGCTTCATCATCATGTACTCTTTGCAGTCTCTTCACTGAGACAAGAGACCATCTACTCCTCCACAGCGACTTCTCCAAATTGGTGTGGGACAAGATATTTGTCAAACTCGGGTACACAAACCCACCTTTCCATGACTGGGGGTCCATGTGCACTTGGTTGTTGACTCCGGCGAATGAGGAGGTGACTGTTATTAGGAAGTTAGCCACCCAGGCGACAACTTACCTCCTATGGCGAGAAAGGAATGCTCGGATTCACTCAGGCATCTCTTCTACCCCTGAAGGCGTCTTCAAGACCATCGACCGCTCCATAAGAGATAATCTGCTTGCGAAGTGTCGGAGGATTCCCTCCACTTTGCTTTCTCGGTGGTTCACTTATAGCTAACTATTTTGATTTAGATTAGATAGTGCCACTTCCTGATTAGCTTTAGATCTAATTATCTGATGTAAGAACTCAGCCCACTTTTTGATATATATGATTCACAGTTTATCAAAAAAAAAAAGTTGTATCTGACTGGTTTGATGGTGGTTGTCTTATTTAGGCCAAGAAATGGATTCTCTTGACCATGATCTTCTCTGGTTCGAATAGGTTGCATCTTCGTCTTAGAAGTGATTTAGCAATTCTTTGTTAAATGTAACCTCTCATTTAGGGATATAGAAGTGCACATGATCAAGTATACATCAGAAACTCCTTTGATTAAAAAATTTCTCATTGTTGTGCTATTAACAAAAACATAGAAATATGCCTAAGGAATTATAGGGCTAATATCCTAGAAGGATTACTTTCTTTTCACTACCGAGACACATTTTTGTCAACCTAATACTATATAAACATTATTTCCGATCAGTAAGTTTTTGCAATTGCGGAAAATGAAGTTATAATGAAAAATGTGATATAATATTTGCAAAATGAAGTATGAAATGAAATTCTTAAAAAAGCTTTCCGGTTGGTTATTTTACGGAATGGTGGATTACTACGGAATATAACTTTTTACATATTGAAATATATTTAAATATTATTTATGAAAAATGTATATTGAAACTGTGCTATAGTTCATCTATACTATTATTTGCGAAGTCAAAAATCTTAGGTGTCTTCTCCAGAACAATTTGCTTATGTGTCATTATTAAAAAAAATGTGGCGTTTTGATTAATTATGATAGGTTGACTATTAATCCTACGTGTAAATATCCGTGACATGACCAAAAATCTGATGTGTCGTCTCCACATCGATTATTCTATGTGTCAATATAAATAAAAATTATGTGGCTTTTTAATTAATTTTGATAGGTTGATTATTAATCTTACGTGTAAATATATGTGGCATTGCTAAAAATCTGATGTGTCGTCTTTATCCTATGTGTCATTATTAAAAAAAAGTATGTGGCATTTTAATTAGTTCTGATAAGTCGATCATTAATCATACATGTAAATACTCGTGGCATGGCTTTTTTCTCCATTATGTGCCAGTGATTTTGTTTATGGGCCACTGATCTCGAAGTTAGCCCTAACCACTGATTTTGGTTATGGACCACCGATATCAAAGTCGTTACTAACATAAAGCCTAACGTATCCATCATATATATACTTCTCTTGATCTTTATGTTTTCTTACATACAACGTCCGTCTTCTAAGGTCTAACATCTTTTTAAAAAATTTATCCACGTCTTTTTAAAAAAATCAATATATACTATTATTTATGTATTTCCGTAATGCTAATCTAATTATTTGTTTATAGTTCATAATTTGCTGAATGAATATTTCATGTCTCGGGCCTTACAATAGATTCGTCAGGTAAATATTTTTGTGTAGTGCTTTAACTGTTTTTTTTTCTTCTGCTTTTAGACGTTGTTCTTATGTAAATGTATTGCCTAAAAGTTCTTTCCTTCAAAAAATGTATGAATTTTCTGTAGAGATTAGTAATTATCCCATCGTAATCCTTAGATTTTGCCATATTATCTAACTCCATCTCAAATCGCTTTTACAGAAGAATAACATTTTTCTGCTAATTTTTACAACGAGAAATTTACAGGTTGGCTGAAGTTTAATTAGGACTATCCTGAAGCCATATCATATATGTATTCTAAATTTCTGACCCATTGGATTAGGGATCATAAAATGTCAATGGCATCCCCGTCTTGCGGCAACTCCAGACCGAGTATTATAGCCAACTGTAACCTTAATGCTGGCGAAGCCTACTTCTTGAGGGTTTTATTTCATGTTGTTTGCGATCTATGTTTTTATATATATAAGAACAATTAATGGTGTTGTCCACCCTACTTTCAAAGTCATGTTATGCTTTGGTATGTCGAAACTTTCTATGAGGCAAGTTAATGGGTTTTCGCTCCTCTCTTCAAATGATGTATATTGCTTTGTTACATGCAGGTTCTATGATGAATCACTTTCGTGTTTGAAGATCCATTAAATGTTTGTTAATATAAATTTTGTCAATTCTTTGCAATGTCTTTGATTTTTTTTCCTTAACTATCTTATTTTAACAATTTTTTAGATTTTTTGTTGTGTTTAGATTTTAATTATTTTCCCTAATGTACTTTCTAAATTTAATAATCATCAATAAAAATAAATGATTAAACAAATTTTAAATTAGTTTTTGCTAATTAATAATGTATATATTGTTATTATTTTTACCATTCATAATTGTTATAAAAGTTGTACGAATAGTTTTCGTAATAAATCATATATATTGCTCCTAATTTTATTCACCTATAATTCTTATAACTTAGAAGTACAAGTATAAAGAATAAGACATAGTTGATGATATAAGATCTAAAAAAGACGAATTTGAATAAAACCATGGAGAAGAATAAGAACAAAATGAGAACAAAAAATAATGAAGAAGAATAAGCATAAAAAAAAAGATGTTGGATTTAAAGAAGGAAATCGGAAAAAAAAAAAAGATGGAAAAAACAAAGTAAAAGAAGAGGAAATAAAGTAGGTGAAAATGAGAAAAAGATGAAGAAAAACAAGAAGAAAAAGAGTTTGATGAAGACCAAAGAGGAATAAGAAGTAGAGAATAAAGAAGGCTAATAAAAATGAAAAAAAAAAATAAGAAGAACTAAGAAAATACAAAGGTGATGAAGAAGAAGTCAAATACAATGAAGAAGATGAAAGAAAAAGTTGAGGAATAAGAAAATCGAAAGATATATAAGAGGAGAGAAAAAACAGTACAAGTCAAAGACGATAAAGAAGAAAAAGGAAAATATGAGGAAAAAGAAGATGAAGAAAAAAAAAGTACAAGTCAAAGATGAAGAAGAAAAAGGAAATTATGGAAAATAAGATGAAGAATTTAAGGCAGAAAAAAAGATAAAAGCTTTAAAATTGGAGACTAAAGAAGAAAAAAAAAAGAATAAAAAAAAATACAAAGAAGAACTAAACCAAAGATAAGGAAAAAGAGTAGAACGAAACAAAAGATGAAGAAAAAGATAAATCAGAAGACAGAGATGAAATAGAAGTTGTAGTTGATGAAGAAGAGAAAAGATAAGATAAGAAATAAGAAAATTGACGTTGATGATAAAGAAAAAAAAAAGATGAAGAAGAAAATCGAAAAAAGAAAAATTATGATAATACAAAAATATTGAAGAATTAGAAGGGGAAGATGAAGATAGGGATAAATTCAGTTAAAGCTTTCAGGGACATGTAGATGGAGAGAGAGAGTGTGTGAGGGAGAGAAATAGAGAGGGAGGGAGAGAGAGAAAAAAAATGGTATAGAGAATTAAACCTTATAAACACATAATATTAAATCTATGTTAGTTCGTATTTTCTGTGTTCTTATTTTTTTATTTTTGAAACACTTATTCTTTTCACTACAAGAAAAGGCAGAGTTAGCAATGATTTTTTACGACGAATTATTGTCGTCGCAAATTAATGACGAATTAATGACGATTTAGCACACAATCGTCATTACTTCGCTGCAAAGAAAATCGTTGTAAAATCGTCGCCATTTACGACGTTTTTACGATGATGTTTTGTTTTTAGAAAATAATAATTAAAGAAAAATCAAATTGTCATAAAATCGTCGCAATTTATGACGATTTTACAACGATTTGATTTTTTCTATTTTATTTTATTTTTTTTTTCTATTTTTATTTTATAAAAAAAAAACAAAATCTTCGTAAAATCGTCGTAAATTTGCAACGATTTTACGACAATTTGATTTTTTCTCTCTAATTTATTTTTTTTTATAAAAAAAAAATCGTCGTAAAATCGTTGTAAATTGCAACGATTTTACAACGATTTCATAAAAGATACAAAGTCCCACATCGGTAGTTTTGGAATATTTGTTATAGTATATATATACCTACTCATAATTATTAAATAATCAGTACCATTAACATCAGAGTAACCACCGGCCATACCACCGCCCACCATGGATCACCACCGGTGACCACCGGATACCACCGGCCAACACCAGCGATCACCGACGACCACCACCGGCCACCACCGGCGACCATCGGCCACCACCACCGGCGACTACCTGCCACCACCGGCGACTACCTGCCACCACCGGCGACTACCTGCCACCACCGGCGACCACCGGTGACCACCGGACTACCGGAGACACGGCCACCACTGCTAATTATTATTTAAATATAAAATAATAAATAATTATCAATTGCGACGATTTTACAAGAGTTTTATTATTTTAATAAAAATAAATAATCATCGTAAAATCGTTGTAAATTAGCGACGATTTTTATTTGTCGCTAATTTACGACGATTTTACGACGATTTCATATTAGCGACGATCTATTAACGACGATTACAATTTCGTCGTAAAATCGATGGTAAACCCTGTTTACAACGATTTTACAACTAATATAGTCGTTGTAAATAGAGTGTTTTCTTGTAGTGTTTAAATATAATTATCTAAATCGTATGATATATACAATTTAAGACGAGGGGGAAGAGAAAGAATAAGAGAGAAATATTGAAAGAGAGAGAATGAGAGAGAGATAATGATAGGGAGGGATGCATGGAGGGGAGAGAGAGTTAAAGTTTTGAAGTACATGTATTTAATTGATATAAAAGACGGAGGAAAATAAGAATAATATGAAATCGGAAAGAACGAAGAAGACGAAGGCGCTGAAGAAGAAGATGATGAGGAAAAGATGTGAAAACAGCAAAGAAAAAAAAGATGTGGCAAAAAAAATTTAAAAAATAAAAAGTAAAAAAAAACATATAGAATAAACAGGAGAAGGAAAAAGAAATAATAAAAAAACTAAAAAGAAGATGTAAAAAAGAAGGAGAGATAAAGATGGAAGACGATTAATAAAAAAGAAAAACTAAAAATAAGAAAAAAAGAAAATGAATAACAATTATGTAAAAACGTATGACTCGCTTTTATCTTAATTCAATTAGTTTGTGAGTTCAATACATTTATTTAGTAAACATTTTTATCTTTAATTTTAATTCTTTTATGTAAACGAACTTGTTCCTTAAAATCTCTTAAAAAAAAAAATTCAGCATCCAGCATTTGATTTTTCTTGCTTAACAAAAGTCAGAATCATTTGACAAAACCTCATTTCACAATTTTGAAGTTACTAATCATAACAATTGTTACAATAACAACAACAATAATACATTATTTGGAAAATGGAGATAGCCTTGGACATGTGTTGCTTAAACAGACCACAAAAAGTGAACTTTAGTTTATTGTTTCTTTGATCGATCATAATCGTAAAGTTGATCATTGTCTTCTCCCAAAAAAACCAGTGTTTTCTTCTAAAACCAAATTTGCTAATCGAAGAGTTTTCACAGCTTAGGAGTTGCAAAGATTTTAGCCTCCAAATTCAACATCCCACAAAGCTCAGGATACAAACTCTTCCTGATCGACGCATAAACCTCACCGCTCCATTTCTTCGCCGCCAATTTCTCCCCAAGGCGCACAGTAGCCTCCAAAACCCCTTCCTCACTATCATGCGCCGCCGAGTCGACGATCCCAAGAGCCACCGCTTCTTCTCCTCTGATCTTCTTCCCGCTCAGAAACACCTCTCTCCTCGCCGCGCTCGTCCCGATCTTAGACCTAACAATCGCCGCGAAGTAGTCCGGCATCGAAAGCCCGATGTCCACCTCGCTCATGTACAAAACCCCACGGTCATTCCTCATGAAGACATAGTCGTGGCTCAGCGCAAGCATCAGTCCCGCGGCGGCGGCGTGGCCGTTCAAGGCGGCGATCGTCGGCATCGGGAGATCGAGGAGCGCTGCGACCACCGGTTTGAACGATTCGACCATGTGGTGAAGCCGTTCCGCGGCGGCGGTTTTGGATCCGGAGGATTGGGCCCAGGCGAGATCGAATCCGTTGGAGAAGAATTTTCCGTTAGCGGTGGTGATGAGGACGGATCCACGCTTGGATTGAGATTTGGCTTGTTCGAGAAGTGAAATTATGGAGGCGATGGTGTTTGGGTGGAATCTGTGCTCGCCGTCTCCGGTTAGGGTCAGGAGGAAGAGATCGCCGCGCTTCTCTAACGTGCACATGGTTAGGCGCAGGATAAGGAGTGGAGAAGAAGGAAGGATTAAAATCTGAAATTTTGAACTGCGTGAATGTGAGTTGGGTGGATTTGTTGAATTTTATGCATGAGAGCACTCTTATCTAAATATAGTAGGAAATTAGCAATTTAAGTCCTTATGTTTCTGGTGATATTACGTTAAAATCCCAATTGGTAATTATTTTGCATACGAAACAACTAATTGAGCCCATGGGCCTAGTTTTTGGAAAAAAGCAGAACAAACAAACGGTGCAGAACAAACCCAATATACAATGTTGAATAGTCGAATGCTTCGGCATGGAGGTTGTTGATAAATGAAGGTTCAACCCAAATGTTAGAAGTGTGAGCTGTGATCAAATGTAAGGTTTTTTTTTTTTTTTTTAATAAACCAGATTATAAACCGAACCAAATCCGAATGGGTCTAGAAAATCAGACTAACCAAATACAATAGAAATTGAAGAGAACGAACCAAACTAAAACAACAAATCAGAGACTAAACCGAACGAAAAAAAACCCTACAAACGACGCATCCGCCGAAAGAGGGAACCACCGCAGTCGCATCTCCACTCCACCAGATCAGGACCTCTAGCGCAGAGCAAACGAAACAGAGAACCTCCGATGCTAGCATGTTAGCTCCGATCTAGCTCAGAACGGCTCAGGACCACCGCAAGAGAATCAGGGAAGTCGAAATTACCACCATCTCTAAGAAACTCTCACGAAGACGAAAGATGCCGCGCAGCTCACCACAGCCATATATAAGAAGAGGGGTAAGGTGGGAAGAGCTATTTGGAAGGAGACAAGCCGGGAAAGATCTGCCGCTTCGCTTCGCTGTCCCCAGGCAGCTATGCTACCACTGACAGCCACATCCGACCATTACCTCTTGCAAGCCCACTCGCCCAACACTGACCCAAGGCCAAGGCTTCGCCACACCGATGCGTCATACACCAGCCACCACTGCTTAAACAAACGAGCAGGGATCCATCTCCGCACCACGTCCTCTAAAATCCAGATCTGGAAGAACCTAGCCGCCGCAAGCAGAAACCAGATTCACCTTCGCCACTCAGATCTCTTCCTAAAGCCACGGAGAAACCCGCCTTCCTAAGAATGAAGAGCGGTCGGGGCCAAAAGAAAACGCGGGTTCCCTCACAGCGCCGGAATCGCCGGAGGGAATCGCCGAGAAAAACACGATCTAAGAGGCGACCAAGAATGGAGAAGGGTGAAAAGAATCGCCGCGCGTGAAACCACGCACCCGACTCTCGTGTTTTTCCTGTCCAAATGTAAGGTTTACATCCCATATTAGTCATCCCTCTTTCATTGTAAAATGAAAGGTTTTTTTCTAGGGATTACATGAATCGAGTTGGTAGACCGGGTTTTCGGGTGGTCAAGTGGTCGGATTTGTGTTATGTTTAACTCACAGTATTAAGCTGTCAACTCATTAGTGTTTTTAATGAATGTGATTTGATGCTTATAACTATAACTGGATCAAATAGCTTTGAGGTGTGTCAAATATTTTGGGAAACGACATTTTTGGCGTAGTTAAGGGCGACAATCACACCTATTTCTATGTTACTATGTTTCAGTTTAAATATCGTTTAAATTTTTTCACAATAAAAAAAACTTTATATTATACTTGTATTATACTATTGGAATTCAACAATATTCAATATTTTATTAATTTACTTAATAGTAAAAGAGATAAACCTATTTATTAATTTATTACTCCTAATTTATGCAGTGTCTAATATAAATGTTTAGTCAATAGATGCTACCAACGTATATTTTACATCAGATTAGATTAAATACAAATAAAAAATAACAAATTTTATAATTCATTAGGGAGTCAAACTTTTCTATAAAAAACATTATCAAAATCATTTTTTGTTGTAATTTTTTCTTAACTATATATGATATATATATCTGATTATGTAATAACCTGTTTTCTGAAAGTTCTGTATAACTTTGTAGTTTGAAATCAATAAATTTGTATACCGTAAAAAAAATATTAAAAGAATTGAATAAAAATAATAAGCGATAATTCATAACAATTTTTTTCTAGAATGACATTTAGTTTAAAACGGATGGAATAACATTAATATTTTGCTAGTGGTTTTCCAGAACTGTGCATCAGTGTCTTGCACTCTAGGAGCGAATAGTGAGTAAATAAATATGTGTATTTGTAGTAGATAACCTCATGACTGTTTATAATTTGCAAAATAGAAAAACGCACTATTACGTTCATGTACACTTTTCAATATGGCATTATTATCCTTGATATTTTTCTCTCACAACTTCTTCTTCTTCATACCATATTTCTGTCGTTCATCTTTCTCTCTCCTCACAAATCTTTAATTTTTTCACAATCCTTCACTCAATCTCTTACACACACACTCACAAAAAACACTTTATAAGAATATCTATGTCAAAGGAATGAACACCAAAGATATGGAAGTTGATATGATGCAAAAATAGGTGGAAGTGCAAATTTGGGTGTGAATTTTCTAGGAATTTTGATCGATTTTGATATCGGCGACAATGTTTCATATATTGGGTTTCTCTGGAGATTAAAGATGAAAGTTGATGATTCAAAATTTTATTTGTCGTGTGAAATATAAAGTTAGAACTATATCTAAATGTTTAAATGGTATAATAACATATAAACATTTAGAGGTAACATGTCTGTTAAACAGAAAATTATTAAGTTACCATGTTAAAACAAACGTTAGAGGTACAATACATAAATTAACGTATTACAATCAAATATAACTTGTAACAAAATCATCACATCTAAAAAAATGTTAATGTTCCGAAGAAAAAGAAATAAAAGTTAACTGATATCAACTATGTTATCGTGCTAAGCTAAAAGTTAGCAGTTAACCTACATATTTACATAATACAATAATTTTTAACATGCTACAATAACATGTAACTTGTTACAACTAAATTTTTCTTCGTTTTTAAATAAAAAAGAAAGGAAAGAGAGAGACAGAGAAAGGAGGGTTATATGGTAATTAACATTCCAACCAAACACTGTAGAGATAGATTTACGTCTTGTCATTCCTATTCAGCTAATTTTGACCAAGTTTTGGTATTTCTAGCAAATTGACTCTAAAAATATAGGAGACGTAATATTGAGATTTAAGTGAAAGGATAATTGTTGTCGTCCTTTGTCGTCAAGGGAATAAGGATGTGTACGGATTGGATATAGAGCATGTACATTAGAAGGCTTTATTTATTTTTTATTTTTTGTCGACTACCCAATTATTACATCATTGTTGGCCGGACAGAGGACAGTTTTGGAGGCCGTCCTCAACCGACTCAGTATAACCAATGTGGGTGAATATTTGTCCTCTTACTCGAGCTCTTTTTGCAAGACTATCCGCCCGGACGTTTGATGTGGTGTCGGTGTGTGTCGAGGGTTGTCAAATTTTACCCTAATTGAAATCAATAGCCGCAAGTGCACAGCTGATCGATTGTAGTACTTAGGGATCGAATCCACAGGGAAGGAGGATCTTTTCCTGCAAAAAGCCTTTGAAATAAGAATTAAGTAAGGAAGTCTAGAACCAAAACGGTTTTGTGGGGGTTTGGTAGTGTGTTTAAAATGTAAAAACGAAATCTTAAAGGAAAATACGGGAATTAAATGGCGTAATAACTAAACTTAATGAAAATGACTAAAAATGAGAAAACGGATATTCTAATTGCTTAAATGAAAATCTACTAAAAAGGAAAGACAATATTGAACTAAAGCTTGAAATAAAATCGGTGTAAATCAATGGGAAAGAAGGCGTTGGGCTTCAGGGAAGTTTTCTCAGGGGTACGAACGATTCAAAACATTGCTAGAGAGTAAAATTGATAAGATCTTAGCTTAAACTTTTCGAACTGGAGTCACAGACGTATGAATACGCCACTGTCGTGATCATAGACAACTATCTCTCTCAACCCTGACCAGTAGGTTTCCACTCTGGCCCTGGAAGAGAAGAGATGCATTATGTTTAAGACTCGTCCTAATTCACAAATCGCCCATAGGTAGGTTTCCACTCCTATGTTTGTTTTGCTCTCCCAAACTAGATCTGATACCGGATGAACACTTTCGTGTCACCAAGCATCTGGATCAGATTGTAGTTCATGACGCTACTCTCATGCAGTAAAAACGAATTCAGAAGAAAAAGTTCTAAGATTCGGCTCAAAAGCTCATGGAATCCTCTTCGAACATATAAATCCCCATCGAAAATCCCTTAATCCCAACAATAAAACTACTCAGACATAATGAACGAAATCAAAAAAATAGTATTAAGAAGTAGTATAGAAACCGAAATTGAAAAAGAAAGAACAAGGGTTCAAGAGAACAAATCTTTCTCTCCCTAAAACCTAAAGCAAAAACAATAAAATATAAAGTAATGATAGATGATATTCGGTTACACCTCGTTTAGGGTTCCTAAGACATGTATTTATAGTGCTCAAGACCTCTCTGGATGTCACTTAGGGTTTCTCCAAATGTGGGATTCAGAAATGGGCTTTTTGGGCTCGGAGGTTGATGGCCGCGGTCGGGAGTGCTCTGACCGTGGGGAATGAGTGGTTTGCCGCGGTCGGGATGCTTCTGACCGTGGGGAATGAGTGTTTGGCCGCGGGTGGAAGTGCTTGCCGGCTGGTTTACGGGACATCTTGCTCTTCGCGTATCTTTTAATTGAACCGTTGGATTGCCAAGCTGTAAAGTGAACTGGAAAGCTGATACTTCCATCTTTAAGGTCTCCAAATTTGAGCTGGATCAGACGGTGAGAAGACCTTCAATCAGGGGTGAACTTCTGACGGTTTGACTTTGAGCTGAAATCTGGTTTTCTATCCATTTTGTTAAGCTTTTCCCTAAGTTACCTTAAAAGAGTCTTGGAACTACAAATACTAGAAAAAAGTGATAAAAGTACTTAAAAGCAATTAAAAACATAGAAAAAGTATTTCAAAACGATCCATAAAAGTGGTCAAAATACGGTGTTATCAACTCCCCCAGACTTAAACCTTTGTTTGTCCTCAAACAAAGCAAAAGCCTAAACTGGTTAAGTGAAAACAAAAATAGGGAATGCACAAATCTCATAGACATGAACTCCTAAACTAGGACTAAAGATAGTGCATCAATCCTCAACTTAGTCTAGAAAATTCTCACCAATGCACAAGAGATACTAGTCCACTTTTTCCGTCATGCAAAACTTAAACAATTTAAATCTTGATTCCAGTCAACTAGCTTTCTACATTCATTAAGTTCAATAGTGAGTTCTCATTAAAGACATCATCCAGGGTAGACGGCGTTTGGCATTAAAGGGCTGTTTAAGTGGTGGAGTTAAAGTGTTTCGGGTTACCTGAAGATCTGGAGGATGCAAGATAATATGCAAAACCGCAAGAGATATAAGGATTTGTTGATGACCACAGTTTTGAGTCACTTCTTCTTGCCAAATGTTGTTGCATAATCCTTCCTCCTTTGTTGTAAACAGCTGTTCCCCCAGACTTAGATTCTTTCCGGGAATCAGAAAACAATCTCCAAAACTCCATAAAATCAAACTCCAGTTGCCTTGGGATTTAAAATTCGAGCTCTCTAGACTCTCTAAGGCTTTTATTTTCTTTCTTTTCTTACTTTCGGATTTTTTTTTTTTTTTTTTTTTTTGGAATGGAAATGTCTTTTAAAGAGAGAGAGAGACTAGGGGACGAGATTGTACCAAAATTTGAGATTTTTCTAAGGCAAACTGGGCTTTCTCTTGTGTTGAATCCTTCCGGGAACTTTTCCGGCAAATCGCAGGTTCTGTCCTTAGTGACTGAAAACTGCGTCGTTCCTCTTTCTCTCCAACGTTTTTGCACTTATTTGCATATAAGACAATAGAAAACAAGAGTGCATGTGGTTTGAAAGAGGATTGGTTAAGGTGGAGAACTAGCTAAAGATGAACTAGCCATTCAGGATCAACAGAGAGTGGTAAAAGGATAAAGGAGTCCTGAATGTATGATTCGTTTCCCTGGTCTAATGTTTCAATGAGAAAATTAAGTCCAAATTAAGTCCAAATAAAACAGAGCTAGTGTATCCATTCATCTAAATCGAAATCATTCAAATTCCTCTGGGGTACTTCGTTTCAAATGTGCTTAGCTACCACCTAGTCTACTCCTAAATCATGAATGAGCATGTCACTAGGAACAATCTAAAAGCACACAGTCAACTATCATTGATTCATGTTCACCATTCCCTTTTAAAACGTATTTTGTTTTGAAAACCGATTTTGAAAAACTTTAAGGAAAATGCAAAAAGTGTAGATAATGCAAGACTCATGAAAGAAAAGTGGTTAGAAAGGGATGAAATCCTCCCCCAGACTTAAATCACACTGTCCACAGTGTGAAACAAGTTGAGATTGGAGGAGAAAAATGCATAGATAATCAAATTGGTAAGGACAAAGAGAACTTACCTGGATCCGGGATGCTGGTGGAGATGAACCAGATTCATTCGAAGAGGTTTGGGAAGGTGATTAGGTGGTGATGAAGGTGGTGGAAGGTGATGAATGAGATGGACTGGGGATTGGTGAGGTGAAATAAGGCGAAGTGGGTGGTTTGGGTCGGGTTTGGATCTCAACGACCAAGTGCCGCGGTCAAGGACTGCACGACCACGGCGAACCATTGCTGGGCCGCAGTCAGGACTATGCGGCCGCGGTCGATGGTACGTTTCCCGCGCTCAGAACGTCTGCGACCGCGGGGGCTTATTTCGCGGTCTCTTCCTTCTTCTCCTTGGTTCCTGCTGGGCCGAGCAGTCAGGTACCATTCTTCTTTTTGGTTTTTTCTGGTTTTTTGATTTTTTTTGGCTTTTTTGTTTTATAAGAAACACCTGAAACTAAGAAAAAAAAAAGATCAAAAGAAAAAGAAAGAAAAATCCTAAAGAAAACAATACCTAAATGGGTTGCCTCCCATTAAGCGCTTCTGTTATAAGTTGTTTAGCTCGAATTTTGGTGTTGGACGTGACTTATTCTAATGAAGAAGACCTTGTCCTCAGACAAGTCTTTTTCGACATCTCCTTGCTTTGCCTAGCAGGTTCTTCGTCACTCCAAAGTTCTTCTTCAAACTCTTCTGTTGCAGAACGTTTTCCTGCTTTGCTGTTGTATGGAACAGCTTCTGTGAAGACATCTTTGTCGATATTAGCAAATGAAATCCTCCGGTTTGGCCAGTCCATTATAGCTCTGGAAGTTGCTAGAAAAGACCATCCCAGAATCACTGGATATGTTGCATCTCTCGTCTCGACAATGTAGAAGTCGACAGGCACTATGCAATCTCCTATTCTCAAAGGAATTTCATGAGCTATTCCTTGAGGTGTTGCATTTGAATCATCAGCTAGACTAATCTTTGCTCTAGTCCTGCGCAGGTGTTTAATGCCAAGTCTCAAAGCAATTGCCTTGAACATCATGTTAAGACAAGCTCCAGAATCACATAGCATGTTTTTAAACATTTCTCCTCTAATAGAACAAGAGATAAGGAACTGACCTGTAGTCTTGACCTTATGGAGAATTCGAACTTGCCTTTCTCTGTAGGTGTTGGCTGGTGTCTCAAACGCAGAATAGGATTCACAAAAGAAAGCTGCAGCGTCATATTCAATGATTAAATCGACGTATGGCATCTTTATCTCGCTGCATATCTGGTTTTCTTGGATTGAAGAGTCAGCTGAATCTTCAACACATTCCTTTGCCATCATACAAGGTAATGATTCTTGCCAATCTGGTTCTTCATCTGAAATTTGGTTTCCTTCTCCATGAGTTGCTTTTTTAGGTGCTGGAGGCTGAAGTTGGGACAGGAGATGTATTATTTTCCTCTCAAAACCCGGAGGAGCATCTGAGCGACCAACTCCTGCGGTCAGAGGCGTCGCGACCGCGGGGAACAGGGCTTTGGCTGCGGTCAGGTTGCTTGGACCCGCGGCTCCGGATATGACTTGCTCAAAGTCCGTTTCTTCCTTCTTGTACTTGACATGAACTTCTCCTGCATCTTTATTTGGTAGATTAGCATCATATGAACTCATACCAGGGCGTTGATGTGCATCTTTATCAGGATCTTTGGGAGATTTCTTAGAAAATCTTTCAATTTGCTCAATGTTGGGCATCTGCTCCATTCTTGCATCAATCTCCCGTGCTTTGAGCTCGAGTTTGTTCAGCCTATGCTCGATCTCTTGCAACTCTTTATCTGTCTTCTTTCTATACCAGGAGGTGGATTCTCTGACTTCTTTAATCTCCTGTTTTGATTCGGCAATATCACTTGAGTTTTGTATGATGTCATACCTTTGTCTTGTCTGCTCTGTTGCGACTTGGTGGGTCATCCCAACTAGTGTTTGTGAGTCCTTGTGGGTTTGCTCTTCCAAAACTCGAACGTGATTGGCCATATCATCGAATTTTTTGTTGAACTCTTCAGAGATTGAATCAATTTTCTTGAGCAGGGTGTTTTTGGTGAGAATCTGCTGATCAAGGAACTAGTTTATCATCCCTTCGAGGCGTCCAAACGTCTGCTGATCCTCAAGTTTTCCTCTTGCTGACTAGGGTTCTGCAGTGGAGGATTATAGGAGTGTGGCTCGAAGTATGTCGGAGGTGGACCATAAGGATCTTCCCGGCGTCGAACAGTCTCTCTGCGCCGGTGGTAAGGGTGGTTTGGCTGGCTGTATCGATCCATGTAGCTAAGATTTCGGGCTTGGTGTTCTTCTCTGCGTCTGGTGGCTTGAGGAGTGTTATAGAAACCTTCCTCATAGTGTATATTTCGATTTATAGAATCCATATCTTCTGAAATGGAAACAAAATAACCGAAAAATGGAAAGTTGCAGAAAAGGGGGTTCTAGAGTCGATTTACAACCCTTTCTCGGGGTTTTGCAGAAAAGAAAACGCATGCCTTCCCCCGCAACGGCGCCAAAAACTTGATGTGGTGTTGGTGTGTGTCGAGGGTTGTCAAGTTTTACCCTAATTGAAATCAATAGCCGCAAGTGCACAGCTGATCGATTTTAGTACTTAGGGATCGAATCCACAGGGAAGGAGGATCTTTTCCTGCAAAAAGCCTTTGAAATAAGAATTAAGTAAGGAAGTCTAGAACCAAAACGGTTTTGTGGGGGTTTGGTAGTGTGTTTAAAATGTAAAAACGAAATCTTAAAGGAAAATACGGGAATTAAATGGCGTAATAACTAAACTTAATGAAAATGACTAAAAATGAGAAAAACGGATATTCTAATTGCTTAAATGAAAATCTACTAAAAAGGAAAGACAATATTGAACTAAAGCTTGAAATAAAATCGGTGTAAATCAATGGGAAAGAAGGCGTTGGGCTTCAGGGAAGTTTTCTCAGGGGTACGAACGATTCAAAACATTGCTAGAGAGTAAAATTGATAAGATCTTAGCTTAAACTTTTCGAACTGGAGTCACGGACGTATGAATACGCCACAGTCGTGATCATAGACAACTATCTCTCTCAACCCTGACCAGTAGGTTTCCAATCTGGCCTGGAAGAGAAGAGATGCATTATGTTTAAGACTCGTCCTAATTCACAAATCGCCCATAGGTAGGTTTCCACTCCTATGTTTGTTTTTCTCTTCCAAACTAGATCTGATACCGGATGAACACTTTCGTGTCACCAAGCATCTGGATCAGATTGTAGTTCATGACGCTACTCTCATGCAGTAAAAACGAATTCAGAAGAAAAAGTTCTAAAATTCGGCTCAAAAGTTCATGGAATCCTCATCGAACATATAAATCCCCATAAAAAATCTCTTAATCCCAACAATAAAATTACTCAGACATAATGAACGAAATCAAAAAAATAGTATTAAGAAGTAGAATAGAAACCGAAATTGAAAAAGAAAGAACAAGGGTTCAAGAGAACAAATCTCTCTCTCCCTAAAACCTAAAGCAAAAACAATAAAAATATAAAGTAATGATAGATGATATTCGGTTACACCTCGTTTAGGGTTCCTAAGACATGTATTTATAGTGCTCAAGACCTCTCTGGATGTCACTTAGGGTTTCTCCAAATGTGGGCTTCAGAAATGGGCTTTTTGGGCTCGGAGGTTGATGGCCGCGGTCGGGAGTGCTCTGACCGTGGGGAATGAGTGGTTTGCCGCGGTCGGGATGCTTCTGACCGTGGGGAATGAGTGTTTGGCCGCGGGTGGAAGTGCTTGCCGGCTGGTTTACGGGACATCTTGCTCTTCGCGTATCTTTTAATTGAACCGTTGGATTGCCAAGCTGTAAAGTGAACTGGAAAGCTGATACTTTCATCTTTAAGGTCTCCAAATTTGAGCTGGATCAGACGGTGAGAAGACCTTCAATCAGGGGTGAACTTCTGATGGTTTGACTCTAAGCTGAAATCTGGTTTTCTATCCATTTTGTTAAGCTTTTCTCTAAGTTACCTGAAAAGAGTCTTGGAACTACAAATACTAGAAAAAAGTGATAAAAGTACTTAAAAGCAATTAAAAACATAGAAAAAGTATTTCAAAACGATCCATAAAAGTGGTCAAAATATGGTGTTATCAACGTTTTTACTTCTCGGAATATGGGAGATGACGAAATATGAGAATCTCTCCCAAAGGATGCGTAGGTTTTCTAACTCGGACGAAAAGGATGGCCAATCAGCATTAGAAAGCTTTATTAAGAGTTACTTAAGATTAATATAATATTTTTTTGGGCTTTAAGGATAAATAAGCAACTCTTATCATTAAATGTTTTATTTGTGGATTGGTAAGAATTGCTTAATAATAAAAAACTAATTTTTTTTTGAATTTTATTTACTTAATTTTTAATTTAAGCATTCATTACATATAAAACAAGATTATAGAACAATACATGAAATTTTAAAAATTCAAAATACAGATATTTAAATTGTAAAACCTTTAGTTCTACCCTTGAGAATTGTGATGTGGTGTGTCGTGAGTGAGGGTTGTCAAGTTTTACCCTAAGTGAAATCAATAGCCGCAAGTGCACAGCTGATCGATTGTAGGACTTAGGGATCGAATCCACAGGGAAGGAGGATCTTTTCCTGCAAAAAGCCTTTGAAATAAGTATAAAGTAAGGAAGTCTAGAACCAAAACGGTTTTCTGGTGGTTTGGTAGTGTGTTTAAAATGTAAAAACGAAATCTTAAAAGAAAATACGGGAATTAAATGACCTAATAACTAAACTTAACGAAAATGAATAAAAATGAGAAAAACGGATATTCTAATTGCTTAAATGAAAATTTACTAAAAATGAAAGACAATATTGAACTAAAGCTTGAAATAAAAACGGTGTGAATCTATAGGAAAGTTTGCGTTGGGGTTCAGGGAAGTTTTCTCAGGGGTACGAACGATTCAAAACATTGCTAGAGAGTAAAATTGATAAGATCTTAGCTTAAACTTTTCGAACTGGAGTCACGGACGTATGAATACGCCACAGTCGTGATCATAGACAACTATCTCTCTCAACCCTGACCAGTAGGTTTCCACTCTGGCCCTGTAAGAGAAGAGATGCATTATGTTTAAGACTCGTCAGCATTCACAAATCGCCCATAGGTAGGTTTCCACTCCTATGTTTGTTTTGCTCTCCAAACTAGATCTGATACCTGATGAACACTTTCATGTCACCAAGCATCTGGATCAGATTGTAGTTCATGACGCTACTCTCATGCAGTAAAAACGAATTCAGAAGAAAAAGTTCTAAGATTTGGCTCAAAAGCTCATGGAATCCTCATCGAACATATAAATCCCCATCGAAAATCCCTTAATCCCAACAATAAAACTACTCAGACATGATAAACGAAATCAAAAACATAGTATTAAGAAGTAGAATAGAAACCGAAATTGAAAAAGAAAGAACAAGGGTTCAAGAGACAAATCTCTCTCTCCCTAAAACCTAAAACTTAAAAGTATTCTAAAACAATAAGAAAAATAGCATATCCTCCGAAATAGGTTTCCTAAGACATGTATTTATAGTGCTCAAGACATCTCTGGACGTCACTTAGGGTTTCTCCAAATGAGGGAATCATTGTGGGCTTCAGAAATGGGCTTTTGGGCTTGGAGTTAGCTTGCCGCGGTCAGGAGTGCTGTGACCGCGGGGAATGAGTGGTTTGCCGCGGTCGGGATGCTTCTGACCGCGGGAAATGGCTTGCCGGCTGGTTTACGGGACATCTTGTTCTTCGCGTATCTTTTGATTGAACCGTTGGATTGCCAAGCTGTAAAGTGTGCTGGAAAGCTGATGCTTCCATCTTTAAGGTCTCCAGATTTGAGCTGGATCAGACGGTGAGAAGGCCTTCAATCAGGGGTGAACTTCTGACGGTTTGACTCTGAGCTGAAATCTGGTTTTCTATCCATTTTGTTAAGCTTTTCTCTAAGTTACCTGAAAAGAGTCTTGGAACTACAAATACTAGAAAAACGTAATAAAAGTACTTAAAAACAATTAAAAACATAGAAAAAGTATTTCAAAATGATCCATAAAAGTGGTCAAAATACAGTGTTATCAAATTGCCAAATTTGTTCCATATATTTTCAATTAAATTCTTCTTCAAACGTTTATGTATTTCTGTATCACGGATTTGATTTCGTATGCCGATAAGATTTCCGATGTTTGACGATATATCTGTAGAGTACTCATTGTCCACTTGTGAAGTTCAGCTTGACTCTCCTTGTTGGAATTCTTCTATGTTATACTGAGTGTAGCCATTCCGTTCATTTTCTACTATTATATTGTGCAATATGATAGATGCGCACATAATATTGCCAATCTTTTTCTTATCCCAGAAAAGAGTTGGATTTCTGACAATTGCAAATCGAGCTTGTAGAACTCCAAAAGCACGCTCGACATCTTTTCGGACAGATTCTTGACAAGTAGCAAATAATGATGCTTTATCACCTTGAGGCAGTGGAATAAATGGTATAAAAGCTGCCCATTTGGGATAAATACCGTCGGTGAGGTAGTCGCCTTCGATTTGCTGCCACAAAAATTCGCATGCAGTCACCTTCGAAATCGTCATGGGAGAGAGCTCTCGGGTTTTTTTTTTCAGAAAATATCAACTCTCGGATAATTTTTGGCCCCCACGCGAGAAACCAAAAAATTTTTCTTCTGCCCAATAAAAATGCTACACGTCGCTTAAGGGATTCTGTATGGATCGGCCATAAAACCCTTAGAGAAGGGTCAATCCTTATTTTTTTGGGCTTCCTTTTCAATATTTAACCCAAAATATTCATTAGCAACCCACCTAAAAAATGTTAAGGACCTTCAATGTACATGCTCTTAGACCATGTTTATTAAAGAGACTCAAGTGGGTCTCTTAAGCATTATTTAAGTAATATTGTTTAGTTAAGAGACCTTTTAAGAAATCTGGATTTATTTAGAGGTGTATTGGAGAAATCGAAATGGATTTTTTTTTAAAAAAAAAATTCATATAAAAAAAGTTTATTAACTGAAAATAACAAAGGTACAACATTTTTATTATTTGAAAACAACAGAAATTTAACAGATAATTTTTAATATTTGAAACAACACAAATTTAGCAATAAAACTTAGATATCGACTTGTTTACTTCCAAATTTTTGCCAGATATGCTCAACCCAATCATTTTTCAATTATTCATGCATTTGTTTATCCCGAACTCTAGTCCGTCTAACGAACATATCAGCGATATTTGTAGGCATGTCAGTAATATATGAGAGATCCACATGTGAATTTTCGTTTCCTTCTCCTTGTTGGAATTCAGAAACATTTTGTAGAGTGCATCCATCTCGTTCATCCTCTACTATCATGTTGTGGAAAATGATGCATGCTCTCATAATCTTCCCAATTTTCGCTTTGTCCCAACTAAGAGCCGGATTTTTAATAATAGAAAATCGAGCTTGCAAGACTCCAAAAGCACGCTCGACATCTTTTCGGATGCCTTCTTGATGAGTAGCAAAACATGATGCTTTTTGACCCTTGGAAAGTTTTATAGATTGGATAAATATAGTCTATTTTGGATAAATACCATTTGTGAGATAGTAAACCAAATGATACTCCCTTCCGTTGACACAAAAAGTTACTTGCGGAGCTTGACCGTTTATGATATCATCAAAAACAGGTGAGCGATCAAGAAAATTTATATCGTTTAAGTACCTGAAGGTCCAAAAAATGCATGCCATATCCACATATCATATGAGGCTACGGCCTTTAAAACGATGGTGGGCTTGGCAGAACCACGGGAATATTGTCCTTTCCATGCTGTGGGACAATTCTTCCACTCCCAATGCATACAATCTATGATGCCTATCATCCCGGGAAATCCTCTTATCTCTTCAACAACAAGTAGTCTTTGAAGATCCTCTGCGGTTGGTCGTCTTAGTTACTCATCACCAAAGAGAGTAATTATTCTTTCCACAAAATATTCTAAACATTGACGAGCCGTAGTTACACCGAGATGTAGGTATTCATGAACCGTATCAAGGCAGTGCCATATGCCAAGAGATGATTGCTGCAGTGCACTTCTGAAGTGCAGATAGACCGGACCTTCCGGTAGCATCAACCCTCTGTTGAAAATAAGGAATTTCATTGGAAAGCCGATCAACAATATGCAAGAACAATGGTTTGATCATTCTAAAACGTCGCCGGAAAATATTTTCTGGGTATGTTGCATCTTGAGCGAAATAATCATTCCATAAACGGTTGTGGCCGTCTTCTCGCTCTCTTTCAATATAAACTCTTTTCTTCCTTGCCCTCCTTGTTTCTTGTTGATCTCCATAATCAATGATAAGATTTTCATAAATGTCTTCAAAGAGTTGATCAAAAATTTGATCAAGAGTTTGATCAAAATTTTCATATCCCTCAAAATTATTTTTGGATGAGGAAGATGCCATTAAACAAAAAAGACGATATGAGAATAATATGTGAAGAAATTTTTATGAAATATAGAAAAAGAAGATGAATGAAATAGAGAAATAGAAGATGAAGTAATGTGTTTGTGCATTTCATCCCTGAAGGTTTATGCAAATTTTTAGGCATATACATTGGGCAACTTGTGGTGCTCGGTTATGCAATTTTTGCTTGTGGTGAACTTGTGCTGAACGTGAACTCATCCTCAGCTTGTGGTGAACGTTTATGCATTTTTTCTTTATTGTATTTTGCATTTGTTTCTCTGTGTCACGAGGAGACTCTTTTTTTCAACTTGGAATCATTTCAGCTTTTGAAAACATAGGTTTTTTTTCTTTGTGCCGACTAAAACGCATACAAAAAAAGGATATGTTTCTTTGTGCCTTACAAAGTTTTAAGATATGGTGAACCCAAACCCAAACAAAACTCAAATTATATCTGATTCTTCTCTTCGAAACCACCCATTCCACGGGAGGAATCTCCTCTTTCTTGAATCCCACGTCTCTGTAGTGCAAACTTTCTCTCCTCCTTTATCATCCTTTTTATGGCTTCACGGTAGTCTGGTTCAAAGTCTTCGTCTTCCTCAATACGCACAAGACTGCACCCTAAAGCTCTCCGGTACTCTGCTTGTGTGATCTCCTTCACATCATCATATGCTTCTTCTCGTGGATGTTGGCGGACCACTGGTCTGATTCTTTTTGAAGGGAGTCCTCATACTATGACTTTCCTTGCTTCCATAGTAGAAGAGATCAGCCTGCAAAAATAACACAAGAACAGATACCATTAAACAAAAGGATTAAACATAATCCAAACATAGAACAAAAGCAACAACAAAAGGATTTAAAAGGAAGATATTATATGAGACATAATCTTTTCATTAAACAAAAATATCTTACATTAAGCAGACATAGAACAACATAGAAAATAGCTTAAGCAAACATAGAACAAGAACAAACCTAATCCAATTACACAGCAAAAACCAACCTAACCCAAAATAAGCAAAATAACTTCAAAGACAACAAAAACACAGAAAAATAACTTCAAGCTTCATCAAGACATCAGGTCGGAAATGAGCCTGTTCTTAAAACCTTCTTCATGCTCAGTCGATGGTTCTTTCCTGGCGAGTAAACTCTTTAGTAGACTCATCTTCTACAATCCCTCCTTTATAGTCATATCTTCCTTCTTTATGGATCACACGGTATGAAAGTCTGCAACAGCATTGCTCTCCACCGAATGTCTCTTACTTTTGCCTTTAGCCACCTTAACTCTAAGAGGCCTGATGGTTGCTTGATCCACTTCAGGACCTGTCTCGTCTGCAGCTTGAGTACCATCCTCACACTTTCTCTTTTTTGAGTTTTGTTCAGTTTTTGAAGTGAAGAGGTCACACTATTTCTGGTCGTTTCTGAGCTCCTTCCAAGCATGCTCAAGTGTGAACCTTTTCTTGTGGTCATTGTAGAAGAGTTCATGGGCTAGCTTCAGCACATCATTCTCATTCTGTCCACTAGCCTTCTCTCTTGATGCCGCCTCGTAGGAGCCACAAAATTTGCAGACCAAATCGTTAATCTTGTGCCACCGTTGCTTGCATTGCCCAGCCTCTCTGAATTCTCTGCCTTCTGCCTTGGGACAAGCCGCCATGTAAGCTGCAATTCGCTTCCAGAAGGCCACTGACTTCTGCTTATTCCCTACGATAGGGTCCTTGCTCGTGTTTAACCACGAGCTGATGAGTAGCATATCATCCGTGGGAGTCCACTTTTTTCTTTCTCTTCTCTCTGCAGACAAGTCTTCTCTATCTTCTCTCGCACCATAGGTTGAAGCTCCTGTTGCTTGAGTACTAAAGAGAGAGACGGGGTCAACAAAGGGAAAGGGTTCATAGTGAACACTCTCTTGTTGGCTGTTAAGAAGTCCAACAAAGTTAGAGCTTTGGGTATATGGATTCGCAGAATGCAAATCTATTAAGGTCAAGAGAGGAATGAGAATAAGAGAAGAAGCAAAGATGATCAGAAGATTAAAAAAAAAACAATAAAGAATGTTTGTAGGTGATAAAAAGAAAGAGATGACAGCTTCGGCTTAAATAGAAGAAGAGAAGAAGCAAAGAGGATCAACTTTTAAGTCGATGCATTTAACTAAACCTAACCACATCGACAAGACATTTATCTGAAAGAAGATGCATTCATCACAACTAAGCCATTGATTATAACTAAACTATATTCTACAACTAAACTAATTATTCATCACAGCCAAACTACCATTTACCTATCCATTTATTACATATCAATCTCAGTTATCAACCACTAACAGCATTTATGAAACCTAACCACTTTCAAAACATACCTCAAAAGCTTCAAAAGATGGAGGAAACCCTTTACACCAAATGCTGTCCGGTGCCTTTTGCTGGACCCGTGCCTTACTCGCAACAACAGGTTCCCTACAACCAAAAACGTCGAACTACACAGATTAACCAAAACAAATCATCATCCGCAAATAGCAAAACAATAGTTCAAAAGCCCTAAATAGCAAATCAATACAAATCCAAACATAGAACAAAATGACTAAACATAAGTTTATTAGAGACTAAAACTTGAAGAAGAGGATTAAACAATAGTTCAATCAATACAAATCATCATCTGCATCCGCAAATCATCATTCTGCTATGAAAATAAACCTTAAAACATCCAAATCTATCACTGGATTAACCATTGCTAAACAAACAGATCAAAAGCCCTAAAGTGACGCAAAGGAAATAAACCCTAATCGATCAAACAAGAGAAATTCAACCATTTCTAAAAAAATCCATATTCGATCAAACCCTAAACCAGCATAAAGAGACATGCAAGAGCAAACGCATACAAATTCGGAAGCAATACATCAAGAAGCTATATCAGACATAAGAAATTCGATTTTGAGTTCAATTGACTCAAACCACAAACCATTGAAATTCATTTAGAGGGAGATAAAAGAACAAATTGACAAGAGAAAATCCATAGATGATATTGCTTACCTCCAATAAAGCTCCGGTGGCCGTCTCTTTGATCGGAAACGGCTTGAATCGATGCAGATTCGACGGTGAGCCGATTTCGAGCCCGATGAGTTGAAATGTTTCGTCAGGGAAAGAAAAAATTTTGGGTTGCAAAAGCTCAAGCCAATCAAGCCCCGCCACGTATCGTCTTAGAGACGTCTCTCCCGGATGCCAAATAAAAGACGTTTTTCTTGTTTTAAACCATTTTTTATTTAATTTTTTGGTCCAATAATGTTAAGAGACCCAATAAAAAACGCCCGATATATATGCTTTTAGAGCATCATTACGCTGGATACCTATATGGGTATTTTAGGCAATTTTTTATTATTAAAGTGGAGTTTACATTAAGATATAGTTCTCGATTAAGAGACGTTTTTAGCTAATGTGGAGCTTTATATTGAAAAACACTAAAAACGCAGTTAAGAGACTGCGATGCGATAATGTTGGTCTAAAATTAATTTCAATGTAGAGAGAAGGAGAATTAGAGTTTTCGTAGCCTTTCAAAACAAAATTTGTTTAGCCGTACAAAAAATGATCGTCTACTTACTCTAGTATTAATCAACCGTTAAATCTAAGTGATAAATCTAATACACTGCCAAAGGAGACAAAAAGTGTTTTGAACATATGATATTCTATTGGTCGGCCTGTTTCCAGTATGCTTTACGTTTCCATTACCTATTTCCTTTTGGTCTTGTACTCCATTTAATACATGTAGTCCATTTTAGGTTTGATTTATGCCTTCATTTGATTTTATTATCATTTGTTGAGTTTTGCTTGTCAATATAACAACAGAGTTAGTGAACTAATCCAACTAATGTTAAGAATCTAGCGAATTAATTAACTGATCATGCCGAATTTATAAATCTTAAGCGTTTTCAAGTATTAAAATTGTCCATCAAAAGTAACTCAAAATCAGCTCAATCACAAAGCATGACATTCTTAATTACACTTTCAAAATTATCAGTCTATTTTTTAAAATTATAAAATCCAACTAGACAACTACTACAATGTGGTAACAATCACAAAGTATCAAATCTACCAAAGTCGTTCCCGTGTGCATTTAATACTATGACCAAAAAAATGGTTGGGAAGATTACCCAATTCAAGACCTTCGGTGCAAAACCACCTCTAATAAATACACAGTTAGATCTCTTTATTCCTTCCATATACAGCTATACTTCGCTACATTCAACTTCACTCTTCTAATACCAAATCAGTAAATCCTTAACGTACGCACCATGTGCACGTTAGAGAAACGCGGCGATCTCTTCTTGCTAACCTTAACCGGCGATGACGAGCATGGATTCCACCCCGACATGATCTCCTCCGTTCTCTCGCTTCTCGAGCAAGCCAAATCTCAGTCCACACGTGGCTCCGTCCTTGTAACCACAGCTCACGGGAAGTTCTTCTCCAACGGCTTCGATCTTGCATGGGCTCAATCAGCTGGATCTCAAACCGGAACCATAGACCGGATGCACCAAATGGTCAAATCATTCAAACCGGTGATAGCCGCGCTTTTCGATCTTCCGATGCCTACGATAGCCGCCTTGAACGGCCACGCGGCCGCGTCCGGGCTGATGTTTGCCTTGAGCCACGATTACGTTTTCATGAGGAAAGACCGTGGCGTTTTGTACATGAGCGAGGTGGATATTGGCCTGCCGTTGCCTGACTACTTCTCGGCGATGTTCGTGGCTAAGATCGGGACGAGTATTGCTAGGAGGGAGATGTTGCTGAGCGGGAAGAAGATTAAAGGAGAGGAAGCGGTGGCTTTGGGGATCGTTGACTCGGCGGCGCATGATAGTGCGGAAGGTGTAGTGGAGGCTACGGTGAGTCTTGCGGAGAGTTTGGCGGCGAAGAAATGGAACGGTGAGGTTTATGCATCCATTAGGAAGAGTTTGTATCCGGAGGTTTGTCGGATGTTGAGTTTAACGGACAAGATCTCTGCAACTCCTTAATCTCTAGTTGTCTCTTAAACGACGACAAATTGCTTAAGAACAAATAATAAAAGATGTAACCCTTTGTTTTTTGTATTTTTTTTTTAATATAGATACTTCCTTCTTCTCGTATTATTAGATGTTTTAATTTTTTTTTTCATGAATGTTGGAAAATTATTTATAATTACAATTCTATCTTTGTTTTTGTCAATTGGTGCGATTCAGTACCATCAAAATTAATTTTTTCGTATGCATTAATTTATAGAGATTTTAATTTTTCATACATGTAAAAAAAAATTATAATTACAATTCCATCTTTGTTACCTGTTAATTTATTGGTTGAGCTCTTTAAGCTCTCTAACATAGATATTTATAATCAAAATAAAACATGTAAATATGTATGAACATGGACCGCTTTGTTAACAGTTTCACTCTCGAAATTTAGTCGAAAACTTAGATCCGTTCGAAAGTTTACAAAGGATCTCTGACAGATTTAATTTTTTGACTAAATAGATCCTGTCAAAATCCATCAGGAATTTGTTGGAAATGTTTTTTTCAACGTAGACAATATTACTGGACACCGGTCAGAAATTAGCTGCTTTCTTGTAGTCGTTAGTTATGTAGCTTAAATATGCCCACCAAAAAAAAAAGTTATGTAGCTTAAATATATTTTTTTGGTAAACTTTCATACAAAATTACAAACTGAAACAAACTTTAGAGAACAAATCATTGAAAAGAAAACGTCAACGAAACAACGAATATTCCCGATGAAAATTAGTCGGCGACACAGCCAAGCGAAAACAGCTCATTTTCCTCTTTCAACACTTTGACCAAACGTACCCAAGCGTGTACGTAGTCAACATGTAGTGTCTCCTTTATTTTCCTATATATTAGCTACACACAAGACATCACAAGCAACAATCAATCCTCAGATACACCAAAACACTAATATCCCAACAAATTTCAAGAATCTATCTTTATGGCCTCAACGATGCCGAAAACAAGCACTTCCGGTGCCGGAAACGAGCAGCAACCTAAACGACTACAGAGACGAGCTCCATCTTTAAAGATCGAGCTTGCGTCGGTTAGTACGTGGAACGTAGCCATCCCTCTCCTCTCGCCTCTTGCTTCTTCCCCCAAAATTTCCTTCGACCAATTCAATGTTCCTCCGCCGCAGAACCGGATTGAGAAACCGACGGAGGAGGAGAAGAAGACGCCGGTTTTCAAGAAGTGGCAACATCCAGCGTCGCCGTTCTGCTACGAGCAGGCGGCGTTTGTCCCACCGTTCATCCCGGTTTAGAAACGGTTCAAACTCGTATAGATTTAACGATCCAACGCGCATTTAACTATTTTTCACCTTTTTGTAGATCTAACAACTCATAATTTTCTCCTCTTTTATGTTTCTATACCATAAAAAAAATTTTTTACTCATATATTAATGAATAATTGCTATATGTGCCTGAAGATTATTTCATTTACCAGTCAGAAGATCCATTCCACGTTTGACGTATTAGTTTTTGTTTATTTATAGGAATATTTTATAATATTGTGAATGTGTAGTTAAAATGGACTACCGTTTTTCCTTGGCTCCATGGACCCATCGTTTTAATCTATGGATATAAATCACAATAATTAAATATTCTGAAACGACAAGTTGTATTAGCCTAGCACATCAAAGTTGGAACTTGGAATGGACCACCAATTTCATCCTACTTACGAGTTATGACACTAAAGATGGAATTCAAATGTCTCTAATTAAATTAAGTTTGAATTTGCCACGGATAATGTTGTTACTAAAATCATAATAGCAATATTTTCTTGTGGTGTTTATAACATGCTAGTTTATTTCAATCGTCTGTATATAGTGGATTTACAAAATTATTATATTGGTTAATCATAAAGATTTAGACTTTTATAACACTGCAAAAACAAACTTAACAATGCTAAACAGCCTTTATTACCATACATAATAACAAATCATATTTTATGTCTACACATATATGAACCATAAAATTTCGAAAAAGTTATAATGTCCAACCACTTGTTACCATATAGAATACGGTTTATAAGAGATAAATAATATTGAGATGTTTTTAAGACAAGAAAACTGAGCAATACATTTAGAAAGAGTTGAAGAAAAAAATGAAGAAGATAAAAAAAATTGATGGGACAAAAAAAATAATAGTAGGGGCAATAAATTTCAGCTTTGATTATTCTTCCGAATACGATTGAATTGATTACTATAACATCGGTTGAATTTTTAAAAAGATGTTTAAAGAGAAATTGTTGCTAATATCATACCTATTGATTTAGAACACTACTATTGTTTTGATTACTGGTTTACAGATGTTCAATTGATCCTAGCAAAATTCAGACAACGCTGGCTAACAAATATAGTTTGCATAGTGTAGTAGAATTTATATTAGCAAAATAGTATATAGTAATTTTAGATTTGTTAGATTTTTTTTTTTTCATTTTTTGGTTTGTCAGAACTTTTATGACAATACATTTGAGAGAAATGTGCTAGATTGACTCTAATTTTAGAAAATATTACTAGATTGACTTTCCATTTCTAATTTTACTAGAATAACTTTAATCTTTATAAGAAAGACCACAAAACCGTGGTTTAGAGTTGATATTCACAGTTATGCCATTTTGATTTAATTTTTCAAAAGAAAATGAATTAATTATACAGTTATCAATTAAGTTAAAAAAAACAAAAATTTCTCTAAATTCTGGATAATATTGACGGAAATATAGAAGATTTTTTTTTCCAAAATTTTTTAGAAAAATCATTATTTCTCCTAGAATCTCTCTCCACGATTTTTAAAGCTAAAAACCCTAAAAACTATCATTTGAAAACCCGAGCACCTCTTTTTGCCCTAGCCGCCGTATACTTGCGATTTCTGTGGCGATTTTGGCTGTCTTCCTCCTGGAATTCGGTCCGCATAAAGTTTCCAGCAAAGTAGACGACTTGTTTCATCTATTCCGGTGGTAAGTTCAACCCGAATTTCTCACTGTTTTTTTTTCAATTTCAATGGTGTGGAAGATGATTAATTCGGGTTTGTTTCAAAAATCTCAACTATTACAATTTTATTCCGACAGCGTTTCGAGGTCTTTGCTTGTTGCTTCGAGTTCCAATGGTGTTTCGGTAAGTTTTTACCGATCTGATTGTTTTCTGTTTTTGGGCTTCCCAATTGGCTTGGCGCCATGTTCTTGTTTTCTTTCTAAATTGAAATTCCAGTTCACTGACAGAGTTGTTCGCCATATTCGAAATTGATGATAAAGTTTTTGATTGTACGTACAAATTCCTTGTGTTTTCAAGTACAGATCATGTTTTCAAGTGGTTCGATGAAGCACACGCTGAGGAATTGGAGATAATCACGAAGTAGCAATCGATGATTTTGAATGATCTGGGGGATATCAAACAGGAGATCCATGACCTCAAAAACGACATAAAGGAAATTGTATCTGTTTTCGAAAGTTTCAGATGTAGCATCGTATGAAATTCTTAAATGAATTCTTTGTCAGACATATTTCTCGTAATGATAGGTTTATTGCACTTGATGGTAAACTTAAATATCGTTAACAAGTTTGCTAAGATGTTAGTTTTGAAACAAAAACAATGTAAAAACGAAAACGTTTACGTAAAATATCAATTGTCAAGATGACACGTCTTGCTGTTGTGACCAGACTGGTTACAGTTGGAGCACTTGTGATCTTTACGTGGTCTTTTTTTATCAAGCGCTTTCTCGAGAGCCGATTTGATCCTACTCGATTTCGGTCTTTCCGGTTGCTGACATACATCTGGTGGCTGACAAACTTTCAAAACCACATGTTCTGGAACAGGCAAAGCTGAATCTCGTGGCATCACGATGCCACTATAAGCGTTGTACAAGTAGTATTTAGTGTAATAAGCATGACAAAGTTCTATACGGCATGTGTTTCTTGCGTCTGCTGCTGCAAGTGCGTGTACACATGATAACTTCTCCAAGTCAAATCTTCGGCAAGAACATTTTTTTCGGTTAGATTGAGTACATGCGTAGACGACCCAAGCGTCACCTGCGACTGATGTGCATCAATAGCTTGCACTCTAAATTGTTTTGCGTAATTTACACGTGACTGCAAAAAAAAGTGGACATGTTAGAAGCAAAATTATAGAGTTTTTACTCAAGTTTAGAATTTTACCTCTAGCAGCTTCTCAACACCACGCGTAAGGGTAATTATGGGTAAACCGTCGGTAACATATCTGTCATAAGTAATCCGTAAGTCTATTTTAAAACTTTACTGTCACTGAGCTATATATATCTGCTGGGAATAAGTCTTATATCAAAGAAAGGTTAATCCAGTAACAAAACAAATATGTTATGTCGTCGACATTGTTAATTTGCCACCAAACAGTAGGTTAATATAAGTTTTTTGTGTCGTAAAAATAACTCTGTCATGTCGTCCGAGTCATATGAGTAATTAAATTAACAATTTAATAAGTGTGTGTCCTCATAGATTTATTCAGCATTACTTTAACTCTGTCACCAAAGCCACATCTTTATCATGTCTCTGAAGAATATCTCTGTCAGACAAAACAATAAACTTGTCGCAGATTTATGTATCGTATATTAAAACTGTCAAATATTACATATGTTTGTCGGGCTATGACAAAGTAATTTAATATCTCTATGCACACAAAAAAAGTCTATCAGATTTTAATAAGTATGTGTTAAAAAAATAAGTTTCTCGCTATGTAAGACAGACATGTTGAAACAAGTCTGTGTTATCTAATCAAGTATACCATATGTAATTAAATCTATCATCATGTACAACAGAGTTAATGATTTAAGTCTGACATTCGATTAAAAATCTACTATTCGTAAACAAGTCTATCACACCCTATCAAATCTGTTATAATGAAGTTGGTAGACTTATAGTAATCGGAATATGACAGATATATGTAAATTCGAAAAAAGCGATGGCATTATTGTAAATAAAGTGACGTTTTTGCTGATGTGGAAATTAATTGTTAATAGCATTTTTGTAATTTTTTTCGACAACAGGCTTTTAAGGGCAATTTAGGCACGATTTTTACTAGAATAACCTCAATTCTTACAAAATCATTCTAGTAATAATTGTAAACATTAATGTTAATCTAGTTAATCTCCTTACATTTGAAGTACTTTTTCTGGAGTAGGAAAATCATGCAATAGATTCGAGGTTAATTCCAACGGACTATGCCGAGTGGACTATAATCATGAGTGTGATAATAATGTTTAAAAGATTACAATAGCAAAGAGTATTAATCGTGACCAACAAAAAATGTTAAAATTTGATATGAAGCTTGGAGAGTGAGGAGTTTGGTAGCGGAGATGTTGGTAATCAGGAATGAGTATTTCAGAGAGAAGTGGTGAGAGATGCTGACCTTTATAAACCAACCATTCTAGTGAACTAACAGTTACATTTCTATCTATTTACTATTAATTTTTACATTTATAATTGATTTGAAATATGGAATCTTAACATAGTGGCTTTATATCTATTGTTGGTTTGGATTACATTTAATATTGATTTGGTTTAAAGAATAAGTAATTGTTAATTCTTAGGATTAACATCTTTGATCAACATATTATTATTCGTTGTCTATGGTTTTGATTAACTATTAAATAGATAAAATTTGTGGTGGCTTTTAATTGTTCTCACAATCAGTTTTAGATTTAAATGATTAGAAACAATTTAATTTGTGCCCTAATTTTGAACATGAGTAAGCATCACCAATTAATTCTAAGTTTCATAAAAAGGGATATTTATTAACAAGTTTTGAAACCTCCTCAACTATGCCACAACAGAGAAAGAGATGTTTGCTATAGTATTTGCTTTTGACAAGTTTATGAGCTATCTGATTGGTTCTAAAGTGGTGGCCTACACAGACCGTGCTACACTTAGATACCTGATGACAAAGAAGAATGCAAAACCAAAGTTAAGATGAGTACTTCTTTTGCAAGAGTTTGACATGGAGGTTCAGGATAAGAAATGAATAGAGAATGGTGCAGCTGGTCACCTCTCAAGATTAAGAGTGGATTCTGAGATCCCTATTAATGGCTCTCTACCTGAAGAACAACTTATAATGCTTAAGAGTTACATGAAAGTTGAAAAGGTTGATACCATTAGAGAAAACAGGTTGACATAGTTTGCTAACATAGTAAACTTCTTATTTTGTGGGGTTGAACCACCAGAACTTAGTGGATATTAAAAGAAGAATTTCTTTAAAGACATCAAGAAATACTTATGAGATGAGCCATTTCTCTTTGTGCTCAACAAAGATCATCTATACAGAAGATGTCTAGCCAGTTCTACAAGAATATCACGGTTCAGCTATGGTAAACATTTGGGAGCTTTTAAAACGGTGCCCAAAGTATTGCAATCAGGTTTTTGGTGGCCAACCATATTCATGCCCAAAGTGTGGTTTCAAATTGTTTGCATGGTAACATATCAAAGAGGAGTGAGATGTTTCAAACATTTTTTTTTATTTTATCGAAAACAATTTATTGAGCTAAACGGGCCGGGCTAAGCCCAATAAGCTCACTCTTTCTTCTTCTTCTCGGGACTTCAACAGTTTTGCACTTTCGTGCGTTTCTCGGCAAACAAAACCGAAATCCTACGTTTCTGGAACTGAAGCAAAATTCGAGAATCGTTTCGCAATGCTCTGATTTTCTCTCTGATGGTGTTGGTGAGTCCTTGCTAGGAGAGTGGAAGCGAAGACGAATCAAATGTTGGTGCGAGATATGAACTATCGAAGGTTTGATCTATGATTCCATTTGTTTCGTCACACCTTTTTCACTGCAATGTTCAACAATACTCACGCGATGTTGATTCCGTTCTATAAACCCTATTCGATTCGAATTTCATACGGATCTGTTCACAATCTTTAGTTCCATTCTTTCTGAATTTTTTAGTTTTCTGCATCACCGACATTTTTCAGGGGTTTTTCGAATTCCTGATTATTCCACTAAGTCAATGATCTGATTCAGAGTTCGAATTAAATTTTTTTCCAGATTTAGATTGGAGAATTTTGAGGAAACAATGGAGTCTGATTAAGATTTTTAATATGTAGGGAGCATCGTGCCTCAAGAACGTCTCTCTTTGATGGCCTTGATGGACTTGAGGAAGGTCGCTTGAGGGCTTCCTCTTCGTATTCTCATGATATCACCGAGCGCGACAACGATGAAGCTCTGGAGAATCTTCAGGACAGAGTTTCATTTCTGAAGAGAGTATGTTCTGTCTTCTCTAGAACCTAAAAGTCCAAGGATCGTTACATATTTACATTACTACAAGCATTAAACATTAGGATTCTTATAAATGTTTTTACACTTCTGCAACTCTTGATTGTGAATTGGCTTGTGGTGCAATATTGGACACTGATCTGAATCGTTTGAGAAAAAGCATTTCTTGAATTAGCGTTTATGTTGAAAACATTCCCTTTATTTGAATCTTTTTGGACTCAACCAGCATCAAGAAATGATCTTTTTGTTTCCAATTTTGATTTTATTCTCTTCTTAGGCTTGTCAATAAGTAGCTAGCAGTATACCCTTTTGTGTAAGATGTAAGATTAGCTATACTATATCATCAGGTGACTGGAGACATACATGAGGAAGTTGAGAGTCATAACCGCTTGCTCGACAAAGTGGTAAGCTGAAGTTTTGATTTGATATTGTTTCAAGTGTGTAGATCTCTGTCACATGCTTTTATTCTAAGCTATATTTATTTTCGTATATCTAGGGGAACAAAATGGACTCTGCGAGAGGAATAATGTCAGGAACGATCAACCGTTTCAAGTTGGTATGTAACATTTATTCACTACTATAGTATTGTTCAGATTATAATCGAAAAAGTTGAGAAGAAGTCTAATCGAAGAGGTTGCAACCCTTCAATGACTATTATTGTCTTACTGCTTACTGCTCACTCATTGTTAGGTCTTTGAGAAGAAGTCTAATCGAAGAAGTTGCAAGCTCATAGCGTATTTTGTGCTCTTGTTCTTGATCATGTATTACCTTATTAGGTAAATTGCTCTTCTTCACATAATTTTCTGACCAAATGGGTTTCTACGGCCTGCTTCAAGTCCTTGTTCTTAGACCCGAGGTATGCTAATAGTACGACAATCAATTGGATTTTGCAGGTTATTAAACTTCATCAAAGGGTGAATTTTTGGATTCAAGAAGAAAAGTAGATTGTTATATCATACTCTGTCTCGTTTTGGTTTGGGTTTCTCCTGATGAATGATTCAAGACATATTGAACTAGTCAAGGGACCCATATTGAAACAAGACAAAGAAAGATACTGTGAAGAGACTGGTGAACCGAAAGAAAAATGGTAGATAGAGACACTTCTTTGTCCGAAGCACAATCACCTCAATGTCATTTCATGTAATGTAGTAAAAGCTTCTTTATGATTTGTCAAACTATTTGATCACAACCAAACAAAGGTCTTGGATCGTGTTTAACCATTTTTCTCTACAAAAAGCTTAATTGATTGACAAGCTTAATTATTAGGTTTCTGTATGAAAAAATTAAGCACTTGTAATAAAAAGACCAAAAGAAGAGAGAACTTGGTAGTCTGAAAACAAATTTCAAAGTCTACAGACACAAATGCCGTCATGCATTTTGATTTATGCTGATATTTGGTAAACATCCAACAACGTAATTGTTGTTCAAAGAGTTTAAGTTGGGTAAAATCACAAGGTGACAGAACCCTACAAACGAATTTGATATTTTTCCACTTTAGGTAACAAGTTGACAAAATTTGACAAGGTGACATGTACATTTTCCAATGGTTCGGTTTTTTGTCAAATCATCTTCACATTTACGTAAATCAAGGTTTGGATAGGTAACAACAAAATAAGCGGTACACAACAAACGGACTACGCGGGACAAATAAACCAAATATGAAATATGTTTAGATATTTCTAAAAATATATGTAATCTAGGTTTAAATATAAAATTCTCCTAGTTAACACAATATATATATATATATATAGATGACTAAACTAAATTGAGTTTGTTGAGTTTTAAAGTTTTTAATAATCTTCGATTTCCACACATCCCAGATTACTAGAAAATGGGTGATGGTTTTTTTTTTTTTTATTAGTGGAGAATTTTGAGAAGTGTGTGTATTGCGAATTGTGAAGTTTTATGAATTTGTTGGGGTTTTTACTTGGTGGGATTTACCTCAGCTTTTCAAATATGAATATGGCAAATTCTTGGCGATTATTTCATCTATCTTCTAAATCTCATTAAGAAGACAAATTCGACACAATTTATGCCTTATAACTGAATCTCTGACATAGATAATTGTTAATTTTTGGGTGCATGTTACACAAAAACGTTCAGCCACATCTCTGCATTTGACTCACTATAATGTATATTAATATATTTACTAACATGATGTAATATCAAAACGCATATATATATATATATATATATATTCACCATTAAGTATAAAACTAAACAAAATAGAAAATTTGTAGCAGAATAAAATGAAAATAAGCATAGCCTCAAAGGATCTTTGAAGTCAAATTCGCCTTTGACGTTTGCTCGGTGATTGCATACTTTGCATATCTGTAATTAAGAAAGAAAAACAACTTTTCGCTTAATTTTAAATGAAAGATATATGTATATTAACGTTCTAAAAAAAACATGTAGATTACGAAATACTTATTTGCTTTGTTTTCCGTAAACTATTTTGTTGCGCATTCTTCGTGAGCAAGGGTTAATTTTTCCTTGAACGAACATTTGAGATCTCCATTGTCTAAGCACATATCATGGTATACTATTTCTTCGATAGAATCCATTTTTTATCTTTGTTCTTATGATAATAAAAAGTGTTTAAAAACAGTTATATATATAATTTACAAAAAATAATCATGTTATTTTTTTAAATATCCCAAATATGACATTATCTAGCATGGGCACTAAAACTTTTTCTAAGAAAACCAAATAAAACTAAAACCGAATCAAAATCAAATTTGAATTGGTTATGGTTAAACCTAAAAACTCGTTGGTTATCATTTTTATTAAATTATTATTAGTATTATTATTATTTTTTCTTATAATTCATTTACGACGTTTTGCTTAGATTTTACTTTTGTTTTGAATGCTTTTGCAATTGTTTTTAGTATTTTAGAACAACTATAACATATATGATAACATTTTAAAGTAAATATTATCGACAAATGTAATAAGAAAATACTTTCTTAACTAAATATAATTGACAAATTTCACTACAAAAAGTGTGTATTACATCACTTAAATTATATTATAAAAATAAATAATATTATTTTGAATTATTTATTAACAATTGATATAAAAATATGTAATTTATTTTTTTGAATAAAATGTTAAATTATATTCAAGAAAAAAATAAACGTTTTTACAACTTTGATCCAAACATCTTCAACTTAACAGTAAAAATTTTAGTTTGAATCTTGTCTTGTTGAGAACCAGGTTCTCAATCCTTCCTCGTACTTCATTACGCCATTGCTTCGGATCGAACAGAGCTGATTCCGGATATTTCTATCCATCATCTTCACCAATTTATGTGTTGTTGAAGGTGTAACACCATGCCTTCGGTTGAAAAAAAAAAAAATGTAATTTAACATCAGTTATGTAACTGATTTTACTATTTGTTAATTTAACATTGATTCAGTAATAAATTATATAAACTTTTATTAATTTAAATCATTTTATGAAAAGCGATACAAAAATATGAATGCACATTACTTAAATAATTGATGTAACTACATTTTTTTGTTAATATAATAAAAAATTGATACAAATATATTACAGCAATTTAAATATGATACTAATAAATTTTTAATTATTTTTTATGTTTGTCACACATCGAAAACTAAGGGAGGAGATGAGAATTTTGGTTTCTTATAAATACTCTAAGTTCACTACAGATTCTAAAAACTAATATTGATGTGTCATCATATGTAATACCAATATTAATTAATGTGTCATCATATGTAATACCAATACAATGATTTATAAAATTAATATTAAAATAATTTTTAAAATGTAATATTAATCTTAAATGATTACACATATTTTCAAATTAATAATTATAATATAACATTACCATCACTTATATTAATTAATTGATGCAAATCTTTAATATCATCTTTTTTACAACTGACATAAATTAACATCGATTATAATAATTGATACAAATATTTATATTATTTGCTTAATTGATGCAAATTTTGAGATTACTTCCTTAAATTGATGCATATATTTATACCAATTGTTTATGATGTAAAATATTTGCACAAATAATGTAATTATTTGCATCATCACTTTCAGAGTCACTTATTTAAGTGATGTAATAGTTTTCTACATCACTTATAACTAATATAAATACAAAAAATAAATGATGTAAAACATATTTTTGTAGTGTTTAGTTATAATCACTAGTGTTTCATTTCATGTAAATTCATAACCTTTTTATATTCTCTAGCTGCCACAACCTTAATATGTTGAATCCCTCCGAAATCGTGAACAAGAAAATATGATTGCATACCTCGTATAGATTTCCAGCATCATAGACCTCTCAGGTGATCTCGGTGAGTAAAAGAGGATTGGCCTAATAAGCCGCATGTCAATATAAGGTCAACTTCAGCGCAGAATCCAGGACGTCTGGTACAGACGTTGAATCCCTGACAAACAGCACAAAGCCGGATTAGTTCGACAATTGAAGGATTCATCGATGTCAGAAAATTTTCCGGTATTTCGTCTGGTAGAGATATGTAGATAACAGTGTGATGCTATGATATTGATGTGAATTTAAAAGAAAAACAAACTTTGTGAGTAAGTCAGTCTTAGAAGAAAATTATGGACTCAGACTTAAAAGAAAGTGATGGATTTGCAAACTAAATCCTGAAGATAAACATTCTTTAAGACATCTCAAATGTATAACTCCATATTTTACTCCATTTTAGAGTAACTCTAAAATAAAGTTGTGTTTTATTCCAACTCTACTCTATTTTTTTCTTTAAAATAGAGTCAAGATTAAAAAAAATAGAATATCTCTATTTTTTGTTCCATATTTAGAGTAACTCCAGTTTGGAGTGAGATATGGAGTAAGGTTGGAAAGATATTTGCTCCAAACTCTATTTTGGAGGAAAATTTGAAGTAGAGTTAGAAATGGTTTTATAAGTACACAATGATGAGATAATGTTAAATTATAAGAATTTTTTGCTTTGATATTGGAAATATATTTCTGTAAGTAATTTTATTGTGTATGAATTTGCGGAAATGTGTATGCATGTAAAACTTTTTAATCTATTCTATTAAAACAGAAGCATATTTAGTGTTTGCATCCAAACACTCCCAAAGTTTTTTTTTATGATATTTTATTTTATTTTTATATTTAATTTCCAAAAATTAGTTATTAATTTAGATATTCTTAGATTTCCTAAAATCTAGGTCATCTTTAATTTAAATTTCAAATTATTAGAAATTTGCATTCAATTTAATTTAAATTCAAAAAATTCAAAAACAATTATAATTAAATTTTATTACGAAAATTTAGATAATAATTTTAATACTTTAGAATTTCTTAAATACAGAAAAGATTTAATTTAAAATTTTAAATTTAAATAATATTTTTATAAAAATGCATAGTAAATAAATATTTTATCGTATTTTATCATAAACACTCGGTCTAAAATATCAAACATTTGAGATTAATAAATATTTATATTATACAATAATATGATCGAGCTGATTAAAGTTATATATATATATATATTTAAGGTCCATGAGTTAATTTATTAGAACATGTAAGATATTAAGATGATTTGAGACAATTAAACTAACAGGTTAGCCCGTTTATATATATATACATTTTTTAATAGCACAAATAGTAAATAAATATCTTATTATATTTTTTCATAATCAATTGGTCCAAATATTCCATATTAGTAGATATTTATAGGGTTATACAATTATAATTATAGTCTTATACGGGTTAGTTTGTCAAAACATGTAAGATATTAAAAATGATTTAAAACAACTAAACGGATGGATTAGCAAATTCATATATATATATAGATTGTTTATGTGTAAATCTAAATTCACATAATAACAAAGTTTATAATTAACATTAGATCAATGTATACTTAATTAATGTATACTCTTATTCTACTAATATACAAATTTTACTGTTTAAAATTAAAATATGATAACAATTTTTTTGATTTAAAAAAATAAATAACAAAAATAAATTATATCTAAACAAAAAAGATAAATACAACTTATATTAGAAATAAAAAGTAAAACATTCCCGTGCGGACGCACGGGGTTAAAATCATTAAAAACCTATTTAATTTTTTTTCATGATAAATGTCGACAGTGTCGACCAACATTAATTTTTTTCACCAACATAACATATATAAGACATAAATTCTCTACATTTTGTGTTTTTTAAAAAATTTCCAATCTAATGATAACATGACATTAAATAAAGGTTTGATGTACACAATTTCGTCACAAAACTGATTTCACAATTAAAGACACAAATCTGAATTACGACGAAGTTTGAAAAATCAGTTAACACAAACACCATATCCACAAAACTTGAGTCAGTTACACAATTTCACAACAATAAACACATCAAACTAGTTTTACGTGTTTGCAACTTCAGGATTGCCCACAAACTACAGCCCATGGCGAATTTTCACTAAATCTGGTAACCACAATATCTATAATCAGACTCATTTCATCCATACCAAACCTTGAGACATGCATTTCTAAGTACTTGGCCGAGTAAGGACCACAGTCTCCAGCCTCTTATTTTGATATATACCCTCGACACGACTCCATTTGTAGGGGTGGTTGGCCTTTCGTTAACTTTGCATCTATTTTCTTTATAATTTAATTTCGATTAAATCGATTACCCATTTTTTGTAATTTTTACATTTTAATATTTTTTAAAACAATGTTTACGAACATAAATAATAAGATAAATGAGCAAAAGTATACTTGGTAAGTTCTTCCCACCTTTTGAAATAAATTATCTTTTTCTTAAATTCCAAACTTAAATATTACCCATTCACCAATTTTCCTTAATTATTATCTAATTGATTTCAATGTGAACGTACCGTCTAACCGTTAGCCACTTAAGTTAGACTATTATCTCAGATTATATTACGTTTAACAAGTACAGAGTTATAAGTTTAGAAGTTATTAATTGGGTTTAATTATTCATTGTCCAAACGTAATCATGTCCGTCATAGTATTAATTAAGCAAAATATGTGAATAGTATTACTTTATTGTAGAAATAGGGTGAGACTTGTCGCGAGAGTGGAGACGTTGGGGCAAGGGACAACGACGTGCTCCCCACCTTTCTCAATGCCCACGCGCACTATACCCCACTTACTAACCCTAATTTAGTAATTTCCATTTCCAATGCTAATCTTTTTTTAATCACATTTTATGTTATTTAACAAAGTGAAAACTTATGTTATGTATATATTAAGTTGCCAATCACCATATACTTCCTCCGTTTTAGAAAGAGTGTCGTTTTAAAGTTTTATTTTTGTTTCACAAAGAATGTCGTTTTATATTTTCAATGCAAAATTTTAAACAATATTCCAGTTTTAACCCTATTAATTTAATGTATTTACTAGATAAAAACAAATCATTTAATATATTAATAAGGGACAAAATTGTACTTTTAATAATTTTTTTAATATATGTGAAAAATGTCAGAATGACATTTTTTGTGAAACTGAGGGAGTATGTTACTGATAATTACTCCTCTAATCGAGAAGAAAATTAATCCTAGTTCCCCATCCCAAAACATTTCGGGTATAGTGCAAACGCATTTTATAAACAAAGTTAGTTTTAGATATTTAACCAAAAAAAAAAGTTAGTTTTAGATCTGAATATCTAAAAATTGATTTCGGATATTGTGAAAAATCATGGGTTGAAAGTCCGAGAACTCCCACAATTCATAAACAAACAAAAAAAATCCAACACGTACAGTACATTTATCCCTTTCCAAAGATTCAGAAAACGAGCAATGCTTTGGCCTTGTTTCCCATTTAATTATTATTTGTCTGTGTATAGTTTTTATGCGGTCTCTTCTGCTTTACAAGCTGCATCAGAGAATCAACAATATGTTTTCTGAAATTGTTTTCCCCATGCATGTGAAATTGTGAATTATGATAAGTGTGACCCATCTTTCCTAAAATGTTGCACCATCTGATTAACCAAAAAGGAAGGAAATCCAAGACTTATTTAGGTAGGCAGTTTAATAGGAGTGTACGATTAATTTTTATTTGAAAGTTTGTTTATACATTATTGGTCTTTATTGAGAGTAAGACTTTGGCATAACCTGTATTTGAATTTCACTGTTGGTGTAAAATAGACTCATAAATTGGTCCACCATATACATGTATATAAAAATAAAATAAAAAGAGATTGCACATAGTAGTATTGCGTTCTTGGATTCTATATAAACCATATTATAAAATTATACTTGGTCTAACTTGTGGAAAATTAACTATTGCCTACTTTCTCTCTCTGTCTCTTCTTCGTGTGAAGAGAGAATGATTCTTAATTGGAAAGAAAAACAAAGTCTCAAATAGCTTTTCTTTGCTTTGATTCCAGTTCCATTCCACAATTGCATCTAATTCTCCTAGCTTAAGCCTTTTCCTCTTTATTTATCAACAAATTCCTAAATCCATATGAAGTTATTGAAATCAAAATGAAAAGAAAATTTCCAAGAAAAAGCTAGCTACAAACACCTTTTCACCTTGTAAATTTAGAACCCTAGAAACCAAGCCTTCAAGAAAATCATCAGGTTTAACAGTTTTCTTGATCTTTCTTTTACTCAATTTCTAAATTTTTGGGCAATTATGTCAAACCCTTGGTGGACAAACCAAAGTGGTTTAGCCGGTATGGTGGACCACTCAGCCTCCTCCGGCCACCACCAAAGTCTTCTCTCAAAAGGAGATCTTGGAATAGCCATGATGAATCAGAGCCAAGAAAACGACCAAGAAGACGAAGACGACCCAAGAGATGGTGCGGTCGAGGTGGTCAACCGTAGACCAAGAGGTAGACCACCAGGATCCAAAAACAAACCAAAAGCTCCAATCTTTGTGACAAGAGACAGCCCCAACGCACTCCGTAGCCATGTCATGGAGATCTCCGACGGCAGCGACGTTGCGGACACAATAGCTCACTTCTCAAGACGCAGACAACGCGGCGTTTGCGTTCTCAGCGGAACAGGCTCAGTAGCTAACGTCACCCTCCGTCAAGCCGCCGCACCAGGAGGCGTCGTCTCACTCCAAGGAAGGTTCGAGATCTTATCTTTAACAGGTGCTTTCCTTCCCGGACCTGCCCCACCCGGTTCAACCGGTTTGACGGTTTACTTAGCTGGTGTCCAGGGGCAGGTCGTTGGAGGTAGCGTTGTTGGCTCGCTAGTGGCCATAGGGTCAGTTATGGTGATTGCTGCTACTTTCTCTAACGCAACTTATGAGAGATTGCCTATGGAGGAGGAGAATGATGGCGGCAGTGGCGGCGGCGATGGCGGCTCAAGACAGATTCATGGAGGTGGTGACTCGCCGCCCGGAATCGCTACTAGCCTGCCTGATCCAGTGGGGATGGCTGGTCCTGGCTACAATATACCACAGCATCTGATTCCGAATGGGGCTGGTCAGTTAGGGCACGAACCGTATACGTGGGTCCACGCACGACCACCATACTGATTCAGTGAGCCATTTCTATATATGAATACATAAATAAAAGATAGAGATGAATATAAAGTTATTTGAGGTAGGTTGGTGTGTTTATAATCCAAAGCTTTGCTTTGTTGGAAAAATAAAATAAAATTATCAAAGCTTTGAATGTTCTTAATGGAAACCATATAGGGCTTGGAAGGTAAAAGGAGATGAAATTAATGGAATTTCGGATTTCAGTATTACTCTCCCCTGAAATATTGAAATGAATAATCAGTGTATAACTGAAAATTAGAATATTTGTTTCTCTCTTTTTGTTTTGTTTTGTTTCTTGGTAGTTGTTAATTAGCTACAGTATTTGTATGGTGTTTGATTTTGTGATATTTAGGTATTTTACATTTTGATTTGCACAAAATCATAAGTTTGTATATATAAATATATAATGCTGGTTCAGTTCAATGATGAAAGAATATCCAAAGCATTGCCTATCCGTGCGTTTCTATCTTGAATTATATTATATTACTTCTGATTCGTGAGTTTTTTTTAATAACTAAGGCTGCAGTAGCACTATATATTAGTGATTCAGATCAATGGTGGAGCTTTAATCTTCGGGTAATGATGCTTTTGGGGGATTGTTTAATATATGACTTTACAAACCAAATAACCAGAGTGCGTATTAAGAATTTTGCTGACCAAAAACGATGAGAGTAGGTAAAAGTATATACAGTACTTGGAAATAATCAAATAATCAGAGTGAGTTTCTAACTCCATATTAAGAAGCTGATGTGTTACTCTCTCATGCATTTTTAGCATGAAAATACTTTCTGGTGGAACCCAATATTAATAAGCATTTGAACTTGTAATATTGAGTTTGTGTGTGAATAAAAAATGAAGTTTAATAAGCAAATGGGCCTTATAAATTTATTTGAGATTTGAGTTTGAGCCTATGGAAATGAAATGTTCCTATTGGCTATAACTAAAAGTGGAAGTTTAGTGGAAGTGTATTTGTCCCACATTGCTCACAAAGGAGAAAAATCTCTTGTATAAATATGACCTTTTCACAATAAGGGTCAACAGCATTGTGGAAGTAAAAATGCATTATGCAAAAACACCTACGCGCGCCGCCGCCGTCGCCATCGCCATCGCCGGTGTCGGTGCCGGTGCCGGGCTCGTGCTCGTTGCTCGTTGCTCGTTGCATTTTTTAGTTGGCTCTTAGGCTCTTGGGCTCTATATAGCTGGGTGTGGGTCATGGGCTTCTTAGTTCCTGCGAAATAATTTTTGCATATTGAAAGAATAAATCTTAGAAAATAAAAGATTACGTCCAGATAATAACGGAAGATTTCCGAATCTTTTTACTTGCGGAAATAGGAGAATATCTTGTAATATTCCTTTTCGCAAAAGCTTATTCCTTGCGGATCAAGCTGAACCTTCCAGTATAAATAGACGCCCTCTTCTCTCATTCTAGATCATCGAATTAAGAATTGAATTTTCGAATACTCCAAACACACAGCAAATCCCTCTCGTCTTAATATCGTAAGTGTCTCGAGAGTTATAGCGTAGTATTTTAGTTCGCAGATTCTATTACGGGTGTTGCGTAATAGTCTCATCACGGTTGTATCCTGGGATTCAAAAATCGCAACAAACCGTCACACATTACGGGCGATTTATTGAGTTAAGGAAAGAGATCATATCTCGACTCCGTGTTTTCGTCTGTTTTCAATCGGTTTTCAAACTCTCGTTTTAATCTCTTACCTTAACATATCGTTTATAATATTGCTATTTTCTATTCGTGATTTCAATCGGATTTTCGCGGTCTAACAATCTTAACTCAATAAATCCGCTTTCTGCTTATCGCTTGAATCGGATTGAATATTGCGAAACAGTTTTTATAAACGGTTTTGAAAAAACGAGTTTTTAAAATTGATCTACGAAGTGTCTGCGAAAGTTTCTTAGCTATTTCGTAGAACTTTTGATCTATTAAAGACGAATCTACTGAAACGGTTTATGCGGCAGTCATAGACAGGTCCGCAAAACGTGTTAGGGTTTAAGAATGTCTTCAAAAGACGATTCTGGGAACACCTATTTTCCAGTTCTAAGAATACCTATTGGTAATATCTGTGGAAACTCAAAGCGAATCCTTTCTGGAAACACTGTTCATAGCGACTTAAACGTTTTAATCGCTGATTTGAATCTTGGTTCTCAAACTAACTTCGGTTATTTTCTGTGAACAGATTCAACTATGACTAACGGTGATGTCGACATGACTACCAATGGAAGCTCGGGTGAAGTCAGGATGCCAGCGTCGGTAACCGCAGGACTTCAGCCCGACAAATTCGATGGTTCAAACTTCAAGCAGTGGCAAGAAAGGATGCACTTCTTTCTGTCGTCAATGCAGCTGAGCAAGTACCTCACAGAGGATCCCCCAACAGTGCCAGACGGAAACAAAGATGTTACGATTCTGGCTACCGTTGAAGCATGGAAGCACTCAGACTTTCTATGCAAAGGGCACATCAAAAATTGCCTGGTGGACCAGCTGTTCGATGTGTACAGTGAGGTCAAAACTTCCAAAGAACTTTGGGATGCTTTGGAAAAGAAGTACAAGTCGTACAATGTCGGCTCTGGGAAATTCGCTACAGCGAAACTCCTCAAGTTTGAGATGGTGGATTCTCGTCCCATCATGCCACAAGTGCACGAGCTGGAACTAATCTTTCAAGAGATTAGGACTGAAGGAATGAAGCTATGTGAGACATTCACGGTGAACTGCTTCATTGAGAAGTTACCTCCAAGTTGGGCAGACTTCCAGAACTATCTTGCTTACAAGCAAAAGGCCCTGTCTCTGGCAAATCTGATCTCCAGATTGCAGAATGAGTCACTAAAACGTGACAAAGTTGGAAAAGAAGATGGTCAGATCATGACCCATGATGCAAACGTGGCTGAGTACAGAAAAAAGGGCAAAGGCAAACCATCCAACAAGGCTGTGCCTAACAAGTTTCCTCCACGAAACAACACTAGCTTCAAGAAGCAAGGTCAAGCACCCATGAAAAACAAGTTCAATGGGAAGTGCAACTACTGCAACAAGCTTGGACATAAGTCTTCAGAGTGTCGCCGAAAGGCTAAGTCTGAGAACAACCAAGCTCACTTGACTGAAGCAGACCTATGTGCAATGGTTACAGAGGCTAACTTGGTGGAAGAGAACCCCAAGGCGTGGTGGTATGACACAGGTGCAACCACACACATCTGTATTGACAGAGAAATGTTCAGTACCTATCAGAAGTGCAAGACTGATGATCAATTAAAGATGGGAAACGTCTTCCAGTCCAAGATTGAAGGTACTGGAAAAGTTGTGTTGAAGATGACTTCAGGCATGGAGGTTACTCTCAACAATGTGAAGCATGTTCCAGACATGAGGAAGAACCTGATCTCTGGTACTCTAATGAGCAAGCATGGTTTTGCAATCAACTTTGAGTCTGACCAGCTGATACTTAGGAAGAATGGTGTTTTCATAGGAAAAGGTTATGTTAAGTCACGATTGATCAAAATGTCTGTAATGACAATCCTGAAGAAAAACAAAGTTGTACCTGATTCCAAAGATTTAATTAATAAGAATCCAGTTGCTTATGTGGTTGAGTCTTCTAATATTGGGCATGAACGTTTGGGACATGTTAATTACAAGTCTATTCAAAGACTGATGAATTTGAACATGATTCCAAAGTGCAAAATTAGCAAAGACAAATGTGAAATTTGTGTCCAAGCAAAGCTCACGAAAACACCATCACCTCATGTTGAACGAACTACCGAACCTCTTGGGTTAATCCACACTGATCTGTGCGATTTAAAATATCTACCATCAAGAGGTGGTAAAAAGTATTTTGTGACTTTCATTGATGATTGTACAAGGTACTATTACGTGTATTTGCTGCGTAGTAAAGATGAAGTCTTGGACAAATTCAAAGAGTACAAACTCGAAGTTGAAAAGCAACTGGCAAAGACCATCAAAATGGTCAGAAGTGATAGGGGTGGAGAATATGATGGACCTTTCAAAGAGTTTTGCCAGATAAACGGAATCATCCATCAAACTACAGCCCCCTATTCACCTGAATCCAATGGAGTTGCGGAAAGAAAGAACCAAACTCTGAAGGAGATGATGAATGCAATGTTGCAGAATCCGGGACACCCCAGAATCTGTGGGGGGAAGCACTGCTCACCACAAATTATATCCTCAACAAAATACCTCATAAGGTAACTGGCAAAACACTGTATGAACTTTGAAAAGGTAATGTACCTTCGTACAAATACCTGAAAGTGTGGGAGTGCTTAGCAAAAGTCGCAGTGCCACCTCCAAAGAAGGTCACAATTGGACCTAAGACTGTAGATTGTATCTTTATCGGATATGCTCACAATAGTAGTGCTTATCGATTTCTGGTACATAAGTCAGATGTATCAGATGTCCAAGTGAATACTATCATGGAATCAAGGAATGCTTCTTTCTTTGAACACATATTTTCATATAGGGATAAGAAAACTACTAAACGCACTCGTGAAGAAAGAGATGTGACTACTTCTGTAAATGAGATGGAAGTAGAACAGGTTGAAGATGAACCTAGACGAAGCAAAAGAGCTCGTAAGGAAAAATCTTTTGGTGAAGATTTCATGATGGTCTTTCTTGTCGAGAATGAACCGAGATCTTACACAGAAGCCATGTCTACACCAGAAGCTCCTTATTGGAAGGATGCTGTCAATAGTGAGATGAGTTCTATAATGCAGAATCATACCTATGAGATAACTGACTTACCTCAAGGGTTCAAAGCACTAGGGTGTAAATGGATCTTCAAGACCAAGCTGAAAGCTGATGGTTCTATAGATAAGTACAAGGCACGCCTTGTGGTGCAAGGATTCAGACAAAAAGAAGGTCTAGATTTCTTTGACACCTATTCTCCAGTTACGAGAATAACTTCGATCAGAATATTGATTGGTGTAGCAGCCTTGCGAGGCTTGGAAATCCATCAGATGGATGTTAAAACTGCCTTTCTAAATGGTGATTTAGAAGAAGAAATATACATGAAACAACCCGAAGGTTTCGAGGTTATGGGTCAAGAGCACAAAGTGTGTAGACTCGTGAAATCATTGTATGGACTGAAACAAGCTCCAAAACAATGGCACAAAAAGTTTGACAATGTGATGATGTCAAATGGTTTCAGTATTAACGAATGTGATAAATGCATCTACTACAAATGTACTCCAAACAGATACATCTTACTATGTCTGTATGTAGATGACATGCTGATTATTGGCAGTAACAAAGATATCATTCAACAAACCAAGAACATGCTCAATGGAAAATTTGACATGAAAGACATGGGACTTGCAGATGTCATTCTTGGGATTAAGATCATTCGAACTTCAGATGGAATTACTCTGTCTCAAGATCACTATGCTGAAAAGATCCTAGAGAGGTTTAAGACCTACTCGAATGGAACCGCAAAAACTCCAATGGATATGCAAGTTCACCTAACCAAGAACACAGGTGAACCAGTATCACAGGTGGAGTATGCACGGGTAATTGGAAGTCTGATGTACTTGACCAATTGTACAAGACCCGATCTAGCGCATGCGGTAAACGTGTTAAGTCGCTACACAAGTAATCCAGGTCATACTCATTGGAAAGCAATAACTAGAGTGTTGAACTATTTGCCATACACTAAGAGTTATGGGCTACACTTTGGTAAAGAACCAGCAGTGTTAGAAGGGTATAGTGATGCCAATTGGATTTCAGATTCTAGAAATTCCAAATCCACAAGTGGATATGTCTTCACACTCGCTGGAGTAGCAGTATCCTGGAAATCTTCCAAACAGACACTCCTGGCCCGATCAACCATGGAGTCAGAGTTCATAGCTTTAGACAAAGCAGCCGAAGAAGCAGAGTGGCTTCGGAACTTCCTGGAAGATATCCCGATATGGGAAAAACCAGTGCCAGCATTACGTGTACACTGTGATAGTCAGTCGGCTATTTCTCGGGCACTGAATAATCTGTATAATGGCAAGTCTCGTCACATACGAAGACGACATAAGACCATTAGGCATCTGATCTCAAGTGGTGTACTCACGGTTGATTACATCAAGTCAGCGGAAAATTTAGCAGATCCGTTCACCAAAAGCTTGCCGCGAGATCAAATCATTAAATCATCTAAGGGAATGGGCTTATTGCCTATCACGAAAGAGGATGTTTGATGGAAACCCCACTTACGCGATTGGAGATCCCAAGAGGTTGGTTCAAAGGGACAACTAAATCAAGCAGAATCTGAGAAAAGCACTGAAAATGCTCAATTTCCAAGATGATAAACAGTGCTTCCTGTAATTATGTAAGGTTAAGCTTTATGGCTTTTAATGAGATAAGACCATAGCCTTCATATACATGTATATAGAGTATAACAGGATACTTTCTGTGTATGTGACAGGTACTTGGCAATCACCTAGTGAGTGTGAAATGAGACCGTTTCTAGGAGAACGAAGACAAGGCTATACTCTCCAAGTTCACTCATGATAAACCAGGCACGTTCAAGGCCACAATGAACACAATAGAGAACTGAATGCTACGAGAAGACAAAGCTGGGTTGTATCTGTTGATTTGGTTTACACCAAAATCCGGGTGGTTCAAGACATCATGTTCACTTCCTGGAGAGTAAATCCGACAGATATTAACAATGAGTAGTTCAAGGCTGAAAAACGCTACTTTCTCAGACACAGTTAGTTTTCGCTTATACTCTCGAAAAGTCCGTCTGTCGAGTCAGTAGTCTAGTTTGAGTCTAGTCTGCATAGTCTATCGAGTCTGCATATGTATAGAGTCATTTCTATTCATGTGGGGGATTGTTGGAACCCAATATTAATAAGCATTTGGACTTGTAATATTGAGTTTGTGTGTGAATAAGAAATGAAGTTTAATAAGCAAATGAGCCTTATAAATTCATTTGAGATTTGGGTTTGAGCCTATGAAAATGAAATGTTCCTATTGGCTATAACTAAAAGTGGAAGTTTAGTGGAAGTGTATTTGTCCCACATTGCTCACAAAGGAGAAAAATCTCTTGTATAAATATGACCTTCTCACAATAAGGGTCACCAGCATTGTGGAAGTAAAAGGGCATTATGCAAAAACACCTACGCGCGCCGCCGCCGTCGCCGTCGCCGGTGCCGGTGCCGGTGCCGGGCTCGGGCTCGGGCTCGTTGCTTGTTGCTCATTGCATTTTTTAGTTGGCTCTTGGGCTCTTGGGCTCTATATAGCTGGGTGTGGGTCGTGGGCTTCTTAGTTCCTGCGAAATAATTTTTGCATATTGAAAGGATAAATCTTAGAAAATAAAAGATTGCGTCCAGATAATAACGGAAGATTTCCGAATCCTTTTACTTGCGGAAATAGGAGAATATCTTGTAATATTCCTTTTCGCAAAAGCTTATTCCTTGCGGATCAAGCTGAACCTTCCAGTATAAATAGACGCCCTCTTCTCTCATTCTAGATCATCGAATTAAGAATTGAATTTTCGAATACTCCAAACACACAGCAAATCCCTCTCGTCTTAATATCGTAAGTGTCTCGAGAGTTATAGCGTAGTATTTTAGTTCGCAGATTCTATTACGGGTGTTGCGTAATAGTCTCATCACGGTTGTATCCTGTGATTCAAAAATCGCAACAAACCGTCACACATTACGGGCGATTTATTGAGTTAAGGAAAGAGATCATATCTCGACTCCGTGTTTTCGTCTGTTTTCAATCGGTTTTCAAACTCTCGTTTTAATCTCTTACCTTAACATATCGTTTATAATATTGCTATTTTCTATTCGTGATTTCAATCAGATTTTCGCGATCTAACACTTTCTATTGTCATCTGATAAATTATTTATTAATCAATAAAAGAAAACAGATTGAAATATAGAGTGAAATACAAATAGTTGGCAGGAACTCGTTTTCCGAAATTAAAAAGAAGTTAGCAAAAAATTGGTAAATCTCCAAAAATTAATGAAAAAAAAACAGCACAAATAATACATTAAAACTATCTATCAAGTAACTAAAACTTGAAGTTCTGAAATATATGTCTTAGCATGGGAAATATCTAACAGAACATCTATATAGTTTAGCGAGAGCGTGTATGACCAATCTGGAGTGGAGGTTGAGCCAAGGAGACGGCCACTTAAATCTGACCAAACAATCTTCTAACTCCAAAGAGTATTCAGAAGACGTCACACGAATGTACCAAAACTGTCCACATATTAGCTAAAACCAGGATTGTGTTAAGGATTTTGATAGCACAATTGGAAAAGTATTGAAAACAAAGTTTAAAAATGATAAGATTGAGTAGTATTTGGAACGAGACCATATAACAGGTTCTCGTACCAGGTCCGGAAGGGTATACAAACTCGGATCCATAACCTCCTAATCATAAAAGAAAAATCCTACAATAACAACAGCTGTCGTTGCACCATAAGATTACCAATCACACATAATGATAATACAAAATAGATTTTTATTTCTTTTTTTTATTACTATCTTTTACATCTAAGAAACTATTACCGGCGCGCCAGCTGAATATCACTTAACAACGTTTACATTTTTAAACACTAAAGTAAACTGTAGTAGATTAGTAGTTTCCACTTTGTCGAAAATTGCTAATTTGGTCTAACTTAAGCTATTGATCAAATTATTTTAATCGTGCAATTATTCAACCATTTCTACTTGGCCATCCTTCGATATTTTTAGTTGCCGAAGAAAACGAATTTCTGTAGACTTCGTAGATAGTTTGGTATCGACTTAGAAATAACTCTTGGTTATATAAAAACAAGATTTTAACATTATAAATTTTAATAGTTCTTTCGTAAATACCAACATGTATCACGTCAAGTGTCAATTTGGGGGATCCTAGAAATTGTGCAACATGAAGGACCATCTTCACATGAACTCACGTGTCAATTGTCAAACCCAATGGGGCGGATATAATTATTCAACTAATATAATTAATTTTAATATCGATGACTAATAACAGTTGGGATCATATCATTCCAAAACTGAAAAAGACAGCATTCTTTTTATATAAAAAAGACAGCATTAGTTTCTTAATCGGACCAATTCACTCGATCAACTAAAATTGAAAAGTTGAAGAGTGAAAACCCTCTGCCGTTAACCCAATGCTTATATAAATTTAGTGGTATAGTACTTCATTAATGACTGGCTAAAATAGCATAAACCTTTATTAAAATTCAAGAGATGATAAAGACTGCATGTTTTAGTTCGAAGATTGGCTTAATTTTAATCTGCTTTGTGTGTATGTGTGTGTGTGGTAGACTGGTAGAAACAGACCTGCGTGATTTTGCTCACCACATATTGAATAATTCTATATTTATTTGTCAAGCCAGTAGCTTCCTTATCAATCAAAAGGTCCAGGTGGTTTTTAATCAGCATCAATCATATACAAGACAACTAGTCAAATGAGTAACACTGTTATGTAAGAAGTAAGAAAAATTCTATGAACAAACAAACAAAAAAGTGTCTTAAATCATTTTAGGATTAAAACGTAAATAGATTTGTTTTCCTCTTTCGTAGAAGTAGATAATTCGTTTAGAAACGCTGAATACGCTAGCTGATAGATCACCATCAAAACAACAACTCAAATCTATTCTTAAATAAGTATTTGATTACTTATCTTTATCAAATCACCAATTACTGTTGCAAATCCAATGCACTTTGGAAGCTGGAAAAGCCGCAATTTTATTCTCACTAAATGGCATCCACTAAACCTCATTAATGAAATCTGGACCACCTAATAAACAAACTTTAATAATTTTTGTTGCACCTTTATTAACCATTTTTAGTAAAATTATGCTTGACAATTTCATTTTGAGTGTCCATTTAGAAGTTTTCATACAAATAGAAAAATATTATTCATTCTCTTTCATTATAAGGTTTAGTTTACTATTTACCTTTTAATTCATAAAATTATCGATTTTGAATTATCAATACAAAGTTCTAAACAAAGTTTAAATTTTATTCATTATGCAGCATATGATAAAGGATATAATAATAAAATTAAAAGATATTTTAATTATTGTAAAAAAAAAACCCCTGAAACGACACTTCATTATACATTTCATTAATACCTTATTGAACAGTAGTTAAAAATCCTGTGGAGTAGTTAACCAATCCTAGTTCGCATATGTCTCTAGTAAATTACCAACTACATCAATCCTGTGTAAGGACACGCAAAAATTATTAGGTGACCACAAGGCTCCTTTGGCTTCAGACACTTTAGACATAATTGGATACAATCCCAATTCCGAGTCCTAGTTCCAGGGAAAGTAGATCTCTGACCGATAGCCATGTGATGAAAGCAAAACACAGAAATTTCTACAAAAAATCAAACAATCTAACTCGAGTCTTTCTTGCTTCCTCGAGCACATATCGCCACAATACTCTATTTTATACTTCTTTCGTGTATAGTGATGGTCAGAGCCGTGCCTACAGTGAAATGAAAAAGGCAATCGCCTAAGGCCACATCTTATTTATTAAGTTTAGAGGCCACATTTAACAAGTGAATTATAGTTTTCTTAGTTGGCTAATTTGTCTTGTGCATATTTTTATTTTTGTTCAAGTTCGATCCTCAGCCGCATAAAAGTATAACTATTTTTTCACCAAATTTTTTAAAAATATTACTACACATTTGATTACTGATTTTTTATATAATTTCATTAAAAGGGCCACATTATAATTTTAGCCTAAAGCCTCCAAAATCCTAGGCACGGCACTGGTGACGGTAATAACTTGATCGGTGTGATTAGGTTACAGAGTTGATAATCCTTGCACGGTTGCACCATCGAAAAGACCAATTACTTGCCACCATGACGTTGGAGAGCTTGGTATAACGCCTAAGCCCCAACTTCCAAGTACCAACCAACATCATCACCTACAAATTAACATTAATCAAACGACTTTGATGCAACCAATAATCGGACTAGAAGAATATAGAACTTCCTGTACGGACCTTCAAAGTCAAACGGATTTCGCTGACTCGAATATCCCAAATGGATCTTACATATTACAAAGATGTATAGAAAATTTCATTGAAATAAAAATCTTATATATTATTTAATCTTTAAAGAAGGTTATATAGCAAATTTATTTTAAAAGTAAACAGAAAGCCTATGTTAATCGATCATTATCTTTTTCCTTTTTCCTTTATCCTTGAATCAGTTTAATTTGTTAGTTGCAATACTGTACTTAATTAAAAATTGTTTAGCACCTAATAACAGAAAAGGTTTTTTTAGCGCCAAAAAAGAGACGGACATCATCATAAAACCAAAAAAAAAAAAAAAAAAAAAATTGACGAGAGTCCCTATCCACAAAAGAATCATTGGTTACCGAAAATATTAGTTAAACTACAGTTGGTGGAATCTTAAAATGTCGACTTTTAATAAGCTGATTCGTGTGATTGAACTAGACAAAAAATATCTCCATCAAGTCTTACATGACACTACATCATCGCCATATTAATATGCTTGTTTCAAAAATAAAGTAAGTTTTAAAATTTTAAAATATTCAATCCATATAAAGGGGGTTATCCTAGTCACTCCCCATTTTGTATGTTTGCTTTAATTACAGTGAACATATATTTAGAGTTGCCTAATAATATGTAATCAAAATTTGGCTGTTGAAAGAGCTATAGTTGGATCATAATCTTCCAACAAAGAATAAACATCAGCTTCTTTCTAGAAACTTACAATTAGAAGAGAATATATGATCAAGTTATGAATCTGAGTCTCGACATAATAAAAGAAACAAACTTATTGTGAGAACTCGTAATTAAGAACATAAGCTATTACGCCGAGTTTAGATCTCTCTTTTTGGCGTAGTTATTATGTCACATAATTCCCTAATTTTTTATTATGTCACATAATTTTCAGTTGATCCGTTATAGAGCTAGTGCTTTATAGGTTATAATTCGACCAAATATTTTTTTTAAGATTATGCCAATGTTTTTCTCAAAAAAAAAAGATTATGCCAATGTTTGGGAGAGTTTTTCCACCATATTGTCATATAACCATTACAATTTTTAAAATATATATTGAGAAATGAGAATTGAGAAATTTACAAAGAAAAATTTAAAGAATGAAGAAGAGAAAGTTATAACAAAATGGAAGATTGCTGAAAATTGTTATATATTTTCAAGGAAAAGTGGAAAGAAATCTGGGAAAGCCACAAAAGACTCAAACAGGAAAGAGACAAAAGAGGCAAGGAAGACTAATTCAAAATCTCCCACGTGGATATGCTTTTCCTCCCGTAAATTCCGGGCAACCCTCACCTCAATTTGCCTCTCAAAATAAAATTTATATTTATAAAAATTAAAATTTACAAAAGTTTGTTTTTTAATTCTATTACTAATAAAATTTGAACCTAAATGCATTTAAGGATGTCCATTTAAGATTAAAAAGGGTAACTAGTGAACTTTCCCGCGACTTGCACGGACTAATATAATTTTTCATTTGATTCTAATAGTAGTTTAGATTCATTTGTTTTTATTCTCTATTGTTGAATATATTTGTTTGATAGATTTTCTTGCATTTTAATGTTTGAAGACATGATCGTAAAAAAGAGTCTAGAAGATAATAGATAAAAACATATTAGTATTCAAATAATTTACTTTAAATAGTTTTAAGATCTTTTGATTACTATTCTATGTATTTTAGACGTAATTTATTGAAATACGGTACGAATTTTTTTAATTCAATTTTGATCACTATTTTATGTATTTTAGACATAGTTTTTTGAAATACTGTACGAACTTATTCGAAGAAAAAAAAAAGAGGTTAAACTATTTAAAAAGATGTGAGAGAATTATAAAGAAGTTGTACATATTAATACTAAAATATTTGAAGTCGACCTAATCTAGACATCAAAAATATCGTCATTCAATTAGACTATTTATTAATTTTTATTTTTTGTTAGATTTTTATTAAATTTCGGTTTTATAAAATTTTAGAAACAGTTTGATTTGACAGCGAAATTAAGCATTAAACCACAATAATTTAGAGCAGTTTGTTTTAAGTTATTTTTAACACATCATCAGATAAGAACCAATAAAAAAATAACACATAATAACTAAATAGATAAAAATATCTTTTTGCAGCCGAAACTCATTCTGACGATGACACGTAAGCGAAACAATGTATAACTCGCTGTGAGAACGACACATCAACAAATCACTATACAAATAAGTATGATAATTTAGACCGATTTGTTTTAAGTTTTTTTTACACGTCATCAAATAAGAACCAATCAAAAGATGATACGTAATTGGAAAATATGGCTAAACGATCTTTTTACGGCTGAAACTCATTTTTGAGCTGATACGTAAGCAAAAAGTAGTGAAATTCGCTGTGAGCGCGACACGTAAGTAAATCACTATACAAATAAGTATATAGATTCTATTGGTCCATGCACATTAACATTCAAAATTAAGAAAGTTTCCAAAATTTAATATTATTATTAATAAAATATATTAAGAATAAGAAAATTATGTATAAAATTTCCATTAACAACAAAAAACGAAAATAATATTAAATTAAAAATATTTTTTAAACAAAATACCAATTTATTTAGATATAAAATAATATGCAATCAATTAAAGAAGAAAAGTAAATTTTAACATTGTTTTCTTATTTTCTTTCATTAAAGAAGAAACATATACTAAATTTTTTGTGTCAATACTGTTTTTATTAAATAGTAATTAATTATTTTGTAATTATTTTTAGTTATCTTTTTAGTATTCTAACTTACAAGCATTAGAAGAATTTTTAAAAATATTTATACGAGTTGAAATAATAAAACAAAATAAAATAATATTTACTATAACATAAAAAAAATCCATATAGAGTACTAATATGTGGTGATAATTGGTTTAAACATAATTAAGGGTGATGATAAGTTTGTCAATAAAAAATCATTTAGAAGTTATCATACACAATATGTTATTCGACAGAAGGTTTGGTATTTACCAATTTAAGACAAAATTGACTAAAATTTATATTGAATTCATCGATCTTTGTGATTTGAAATTAGTTTTAAATTTTATTTTATATTTATTTACTGAAAATATATGAAAGCAAAAATAATGTTTATTAGTTTATTTTTTAATTTAGAATAAATCAGAAATTTGTATCAACTAAACTAGCTAAGAAAAAAGAATAATTTCTAATTTTATTAATTTTTCATAAAAAAAAATACATAACAAGGATGCAACTGATGAAAAAACCTTATTTTCTTGACTAATAAGTTTTGTATAATATTTTATCCTCGTGTCAATACTAACTAAGTACTATCTAATTAGTTTGCTACATTTTGGATTGATTTTGGTATAAAAAATGTTAAATGTTCAACAAAATAATATGTTTTTTTAAACGACACATATATAAATACAGACAAGATTGTTGAAACCTCAAAATCTATATATAAATTTTGAGTTTAAAACTGAATTACTTTTTTATAAATTTTATTATAATAAATTAAATATAATATTTTAAATATAATTTCTATCAATATGATAGCATTAAAAAACTATTCACGCGTAGCGTAGATGCAAAATCTAGTTGGATGTAAAAATTGTATTCAACCAAATAATCCTTTGCACAATCTGTTTTTAAAAAAACTTACAGATTACAATTGAAATTTGTTTGAAGTAAAAATCAAAAGATCGTAATTACACTATTATTGATCATGTGGTAGACCACACCATTAAGCCTTATTCATATCAATGTTTTCGGTATTACAGATTGAACTGATGCGAACGTTTTGTCAAATGAGCTTCATATATAATTTTATTGGAAACAAATGTGCATGTTATATACATAATATTTAGTTATATACATCAGGTTAGGGTGAGTAAATATATTATTTAGACAAAATAAAAAGAGCTTACACTCTATCACCACCTTGGCATCATCCCCTTCCTCCATTTGTTTGTGAGACGACGCGCATAAAATATGCTATTTTCAACATTATAAATTTCGAATGGTTACTTGCAAGGTTTCACAATTGAGATGACTATAGTTTAATCATATTTCTCCTCTTTGTTATTAGGCTAACTCTCCTTTAAAAAAAAGTTTTAAATATCCAACTTAAATATTTTGGAAATAGTATTCTCGGCCCAACATTGTGATCAATTTAGCTCATGAGCAAATCCCCTTTAGATAATTTTCACTGGAGATTGTTTTTTTTTTGGGGGGGGGGACCAGCTTGTTGTATTATATCACAGAAGTTGATAAATTTATTATTGAGTAGACAAACCTTGTAAAAGAGATAAACAACATTCCTAACGAAGAGGGGAATTGTTAAGATGCTTTTAGTAACCAATTTCAAGATGTCCCAACATTGTACATCATGTATTTCTGGTAAAAAACCATTCAAGATGTCACTATGGGAGGTTCATTGGAAATCGTTTCAGTTATTCAATAGTTGAGTTGATTTTGAACTTTAATGATCTATTTGTATTACTTCACTAATGATTTTAAATTCTGAACTTCACGTATGTATTATTTAGTCACTGATTTTTTAGAATTTCACGTTATCAATCAACAAAGTTTAGATAAAAGTTACAGATTTTTCTTACAATCTTCTGAAAGTGTGTAAAACTACAGTATAAGAACTAAAAAGGTAAATTTTACGTTTAACGTTTCTTATTTGGAATCCATATGAAGATTTTAACCCTTCAAGATGGTAATGTTTGAAAATTCATGATACAGTACGCTACTCAAAGGAGGGTTGTGTCTAAGAACTCACTTTGTAGATATTTGTTATTATAATTGGTAACATTACTCGTTGACCAAATTTTAATGGAACTTGGTGTCACTCTAAACTGATTTGATTTATATCAATGTTTGTCAATTCTACTTCAATAATCTACTAATTTGATTGTGTTGTGCATTTTCAAAAAAAAAAAAAAATTAAATTCATCTTGAAAGAAAAGAAAAGAGAGATTGAAAACCATTATCATACTACTCATTAATGATTTTAGCATATAGAAGACAAAGTATTAACGTTTAGAATAGTTAACCCAAAACACTTTCTTTCTCTGCACTCAACGTCTTCATCTTCTCAGCTTCCAACTCAATCTTCAGCTTCTCCACGATCTCTAGAAGCTCTTCTTCTCTGCTCTTCTCTTCCTTTTCCCCACTCAATGCTTCGATTATAACCGACACTCTCGCTCTCTGATGTTCTAAGCTTTTCTTCAACAGTTTCAGCTTCTCTAACATCAGATTTCTGTCAAACCCCACAACCTCATCTTCTTGTTCCTTAGCTTCCTCATTTCGGGTTGACAAACCTAAACCGAGTTCTGATCCGGTTAAGACGACGCTGTTACCATCCGGTTTATCTTGAGAAGCTTCTTCACGTGGACTAGAACCAGAAGTCTCTGATTCAGTTGGGAACACTGGACTAAGTTGGAGATCTTCTTCACGGAAATTCCATCCACTGATTCTCCTGTTCTTCACTATCTCTTCTTCTTCTTCTTCATCTTCATCATCATCTCTCTTCATCAAAATCTGGGTCTCGATAAACATCTGTTCCGTGTTGGACAAGCCTTGCAACACGTTCTTGACCACAAAGTCAACACCTTTACAGTTCTTAAAGAAAGGATGCTTCAACAACTTTTCGGCAGATGGTCTTTTAGCAGGATCTTGCTCTAGACACAAACCAACCATTTCTCTGAACGCTTTTGAGAACTTCTTGTTACCCTTTTTACCGCAGCCGCTTGTACTGATCTCGTAATCCGAAAAATGAAACCTTTTGGTGATCTTCATGAGCAGGCTCTTCAACGGAGGTAAGTGAGATAACGGAGGTCTCCCGTGAGCTAACTCTAACGCCGTTATCCCAAACGACCAAATGTCTGCCTTGAAACCGTACCCTGTGTGAGAGTGAACCACTTCCGGAGCCATCCAATACGGCGTTCCGGCTATATCAGTCAATCTTAGTGAAGACGACGTCGTTCCAGACGACGATGTCACGGGTTCATAGATCGAAGCTGATACTCCGAAATCAGCGAGCTTCACGGATCCATCAGAATCTACGAGAATGTTACCGGCCTTGATGTCACGGTGCAAATGACCCTGATCATGAAGATAGGAGATTGCATTTAGAGTTTCCTTGAGGAACACGGAAATGCAGTTTTCCGGTAACCCGTCGGGAAAAGAGGTAGAAACAATGGAATGAAGAGAGCCGCAAGACATGAAAGGCATAACGACCCAAAGGCATCGATCAACGGTGAAGGAACAATAAGCATTGAGGATGTTCGGGTGAGAAAGCAGAGACATCGTCTTGCTTTCACGGCGAAGACTGTCAAAGTCAGCCCTAGACTGATCAAGATCGATGGCTTTGATGGCAACTACTGTTGAGTTCATTGGAATGCATATGGCCTTGTAGACCGAAGCACTTACACCAACGCCTATCTTGCATATGATCTCGTAGGCCTCGGAATCAAGAGGGAACTCGAGCTTGTTCCGAGCCATAAAGAAAAAAAGAAGAGTTCACTCTTTGTTTTAGGTCTTTGGGTAATAGTAACATGAGGCTATTGATATAGGGGTGTGAAAAAGGAAGAGTGTTTAGTAGATTTAGCATGTGAACTTCAAAAAGAAAAGAGAGAACATTAAATGTAAAAAAGAAAAAAAAAAAGTAGAAACCTTATCTCTTTATTTCAGGTGATGAATATGTTGATGAGATTATAAGATGAAGCATGTGAAATTGCTAACTAACTAACCTGACTTAATGTGATTCTTACCTTTGGTCTTTTCATGGACCCAAAGGGCGAACAAAATACTGACAACTTCAAACGGTAAAGGCGTCTTCAGTTATGTTACATATCGTACAATGTTCAATTTAAGATAAACTAATTGATGAAAGTTTACAGAAACATTTGAAGATGTAGCTGTGCTTGATGCAGTTGCTGTACCAGATGGAGTGAAGAATGAACTGCCACAAACATGGAGTACGTGACAAGTGAAGTTCTTGAAACGAGAAGTCAGATGAGCAGCTGAGCTGGACTAGAAGAAATGGAAGTCTTGAAGAAAAAGCAAAGCTGGATGGGAATAATGGAGCAGATCAGGAAGAATGGAAGATTTCCTTAAACAAGCAAAAGTTTAAGGAAATAGGAAATATACATCAAGCGACAAAATGGAAGCTGTGTTGTAGGATTTTTGGCACGTAGAGCCGCGGAGTCTACTAGGTATAAGTAGACGTGTTGTAGCCTTGTAGAAGCTTAACACAACTACTAGAGAGCACTTAGCATAAGGGTGAGAGATTCAAAAGAGAGAGTCTGCATCAAGGGTTAAGGGTTTTTCTAGAGGTGTTCTGAGATCAAGTATCGATCGAAGAACAGAGAGAGCTAGGGAGACAGATCAAGGTGTGTCTTGAGTCTGTACCAAATCGTGTTACATCTTGTAAGAGGTGTTAACAGATTTACTAGCAATAAAGTTAAAGTTGAAAGAAAAATCTTGTGTTAAGTTGTGTTGTTGTTCCTGATTGGTGGCTCTTGCGTTTACAATTGGTATCAGAGAGGTCATCTGTATTTTGCAAACAGGTGAGATCCTGCGGAGATGGAGAGCTATCAGGAACTTGTGAACCATTCAAAAGTGATTTTGAATGCTGGAAACTACGGATTCTGGAAGGCAAGGATGAGATCGCTCATTAGAGGAATTGATCCTTTGGCATGGAAATCTGTCTTGGTTAAGTGGGAAGAGCCGAAACAGAAGAATGACTCTGGAGCTGATGAGCCCAAACCTGAAGAGGATTGGACGGAAGACGAAAGGAAGAAGTTTAAGTACAACTCAAAAGCACTGACGGCTATTCACTGTAGCATATCAGCTGAGACGTTCAATCTAATTCAGGGATGTGAGACAGCCAAGGAAGCTTGGGACATACTACAGATACAGTTTGAAGGAACCACCAAAGTGCAGAACTCAAAGAAGGACATGCTAGCTTCGCGATTTGAAAACTTGAAGATAGAAGAGCATGAAACCATTGCTGACTTCAGCTCCAAGCTGAGTTCTCTGACTCAGGAGGCTGCCACTCTTGGGAAACATTACAAAAACAAGAAACTTGTGAAGAAGTTTCTAAGGTGTCTTCCTCCCAAGTTCATGGGGTACAAGTCAGCCCTGAGTGTGAATCAGGATACTGAATCTCTAAGCTTCGGAGAGATTGTTGGGATGCTTCAGGCTCACGAGATGGAACTGAACGGTGAAAAGAAACAGAAAGGGTTGGCACTGTCATCGGTCCTTGAGACAAAGTCATCAGAGGAAGAGAAGTGTGAGGATGCACTAGGATTGCTGGTGAAGAGGTTTGACAAGGCACTAAGACGAGTTGAGAAGACATATGATCAGAAGAAGGCTGTACCAGCAAGACGGACAAAAGAAAGCAGTGAGAGAAGAGGTGATGTTCAGTGTTACGAATGCAAAGGTGTTGGGCATTTCAAGACTGAGTGTCCTACTCTTAAGAGGAGGGAAATTCAGTGTTTTGGATGCAAAGGTTTTGGTCACACACAACTGGAATGTGTTAATGATCAAAATCGAAGGAAGGAGAAATCCATGCTGGCCGAGGAGGATACCGGAGATGACAGTAGTGAAGGCACTGTGGAGGAAGTTAACAACTTCGTCTCATTCATAGGCATTGCTGAATTTGATGAGAATATGGCTGTGACAGATGCTGAGTCGGACGTTGGGGCAGATGATGAGCTAAGTGAAAGCTACAAAGAGGTTCGTGAGACTCTGATCAAGATTGGAAAAGAGAACCTTGACTTGAAGAAGGAGAATCTTTGACTTGAAGAGAAGGTGGAAGAGTTGCAGAGAGAACTGGAAGCAGCTCACAAACTGAGTCAAGAGAGTGTTGCATTGATCAAGGGCAAACTGAACCTGGCAAAGAAGGCTGAACAACTGGAGCACGATCTGAGTCAGGAGAAAGGTATCTCAAACAACCTGATGGGAGAGCTTATTGAGCAGCGCAAAAAGATTCACATGTTTGCTGGAACGAAGCAACTCGATCAGATCTTAAGCTATGGGAGGAGGTCTGACACTCGTAGAGGACTGGGTTACAATGCTTGAACCATGGTTGAAACAGGTACTACAAAGTTTGTGTCAGGAGGTACTACTCGATCACAAGAAATGGGCAACAGGGCACAAAATACCACAGTTAAGAGCAACACCGCTGCGTCAACCTCAAGAAACGAAGGTCTGCCAATGAGACTGAGTGGATGCTTCTACTGTGGAAAACCAGGGCACATTAGAAATCACTGCTACAGGTTCTGGAAGCAAGTGAGGAAGCTGAAGGAACTCAGGAGATTTACCTGGAATGGGTTCAGAAACCAGATTTGGGTCAGGAAAGGTGATCTAAGACAGGCAACTCCAAGACAACCTCAGAGGGGAGTACCTACGCAGAACACGAACCCAGGAGTGGGGTTTAAGTGCAACATGGCCCTTGTAACAGAGGATGATGATCAATCTGCCACATGGTATTTTGACAGTGGTTGCTCACGACACATGACTGGTACCAAAAGGTTTCTTCAGAGTCTGACAAAGATCAGTGGAGGCAAGGTCACGTTTGGTGATGGAAGCATTGGTGCAATCCAAAGAAAGGGCAGGACAAGGGAAATCGGTCAACCTCAACTAGCAAATGTGTATCTGGTTCATGGACTGCAAGCAAATCTGATCAGTATAAGCCAACTGTGTGATGAGGGTCTGACGGTTGTATTCACCAAAGAGGACTGCAGAGCTGTGGATGGAGTCGGAAAGATCATTCTGCAAGGAATTAGATCTGGAAACAACTGTTACATGTGGAATTCCTCTTGTAAAGAAGAGAAGTGCTTCACAGCACGCGATGACCTACATCTATGGCATCAACGTTTGGGCCACATGAACGTTAGAAGTCTTGCCAATCTGGTTGACAAGGAAATCGTCAGAGGGGTGCCTAGAGTCAAGGGAGTTAATAAATCGGTCTGTGGACCGTGCACTCAAGGCAAGCAAGTCAAAGTTCAACACAAAAGGGTTCCTGATGTACAGTCAAAAGCAGTTCTTGACCTGGTTCACATGGATCTAATGGGACCAGTTCAAACTGAGAGCTTGGGAGGCAAACGCTATGTGTTCGTCCTTGTGGATGATTTTTCTCGATACACCTGGGTCAGATTTTTTCGTGAAAAGACTGAGACAGCTGAAAGCTTCAGAATATGGGCACTGCAACTCCTGAATCAGCGTGGTGGCATAAGAAGCATTTGGAGTGATCATAGTGGTGAGTTTCAGAATGAATCCATGAAACTTTTCTGTGAAAGCCACGGCATTGCTCATCAGTTCTCAGCGCCCAAGACCCCACAACAGAATGGGGTTGTCGAGAGAAAGAACAGAACACTGCAAGAGATGGCACGAGCAATGATACATGGGAACAAAGTGTCGAAGAAGTTCTGGGCTGAAGCAGTCAACACAGCGTGCTACATCATAAACCGAGTCTACGTCAGAAAGGGAACTAGTAAGACACCTTATGAAATGTGGAAAGGAAAAACTCCTAACTTGAGTTACTTTCATGTCTTTGGCTGCAGGTGTTACATCCTTAACGACAAAGACTATCTCGGAAAGTTTGACTCAAGAAGTGATGAAGGAATATTTCTAGGGTACTCGGGAAACAGCACTGCATTCAGGGTATTCAACATCAGGTCAAAAGTGTTGATCGAGTCGGTGAATGTGGTGTTTGATGACTATGCTTGCACTAAGTGGGAAGGAACTGCTACAGGCAGTGACTCAGACGAAGAGGAAGAAGATCGGTCAGCAGTTCACACTGAAGAAGGTGATCAGGCAGCTGTGATTCCATCATCTGAGGTTCAGCAAGTTCACCGAAATCACTCACCGTCCGATCTCATTGGTGATGTGAATGAAGGAAGAAGGACTCGGGGGGTTCAGTTGGACTTCAAGAAGATGGTTGGAAAATTCTCAGAGATGGTCCTGTTTGCATGCTTTGTCTCTGTGATTGAGCCTCGAGACGTGAGACAGGCTCTTGGTGATGAATTATGGATCATAGCCATGGAACAAGAACTAGAACAGTTTGTGCGAAACGACGTGTGGGAGCTGGTTCCAAGACCTCATGAAGGCAATGTGGTGGGAACAAAGTGGATCTTTAAGAACAAGATCGATGAAAACGGAGTGGTGGTGCGTAACAAAGCAAGACTAGTTGCTCAAGGGTTTTCACAAGTCGAGGGAGTCGATTTCGAAGAGACTTTTGCCCCTGTAGCAAGACTTGAGTCGATCAGACTATTCTTGGGGATGGCTTGTATCCTAAACTTTAGGGTGTATCAGATGGATGTCAAAAGTGCGTTCCTCAATGGAGTGCTTCAAGAAGAGGTGTATGTGGAACAGCCAAAAGGGTTCGAAGATGCTCAATATCTACAGCACGTGTATAAGTTGAAGAAGGCGCTGTATGGCTTGAAGCATGCTCCACGCGCATGGTATGAAAGACTCACTGGTTTCCTCGTGAAACAAGGGTATGTTAGGGGAAGTGTTGACAAGACCCTGTTCATATATGAGCAAAATAAGCAGATCATGATTGTGCAAATCTATGTGGATGACATTATCTTCGGAGGAACTGCTCAGTCACTTGTGGATCGATTTGTCACAAGCATGACTCAAGAGTTTGAAATGAGCATGGTAGGTGAACTGAGGTACTTTCTGGGTCTGCAAATAACTCAGTCTGATGATGGGGTGTTTATCTCTCAAAGCACCTATGCGAAGAACTTACTTACACGATTCAAGCTTGATCAGTATAAGGAAGCTAACACCCCAATGAGTACTACGGCCAAGCTCACTCGGGATGAAGATGGAACAGATGTTGACCCCACGGTGTATCGGGGGATGATTGGAAGCTTGCTGTACCTCACAGCAAGTAAGTGTAGGCATTTGTGCTAGATATCAGGCGAAACCCAAGCAGTCACATCTTGAAGCAGTTAAGAGAATCATCAAGTATGTCAAGGGAACGGTCGAATTAGGGATCTGGTACTCCAAAGGGTCAAACAAGCACTTGGTAGGATACTGTGACGCAGACTGGGCAGGAAGTGCAGATGATCGGAAAAGTACTAGCGGAGGTTGTTTCTTTCTTGGGAACAATCTAATCTCGTGGTTGAGTAAGAAACAGAACTCTATCTCACTGTCTACTGCAGAGTCAGAATACATAGCTATGGGGAGCTGTTGCAGTCAGCTGATGTGGATGAAGCAAATGTCCGCAGACTATGGGATGGACTCTGGACCACTACTGGTTCACTGTGACAACAAAAGTGCTATCAGTATTTCGAAGAATCCGGTGCAGCATTCTAGAACCAAGCATATCGATATAAGGCACCATTTCATTCGTGAGCTAGTGGAGGAGAAACAGGTAGTGATCGAACACATTGTCACTGATTTGCAACTGGCCGATTTATTCACAAAACCTCTGGATTTTAATTGTTTTGTCACCTTAAGAAACTCGATCGGGGTTTGTGGTATGTGATTGTGTGTGAAGTGTGCAGGACTGATACAGAAACTGACTCAAGGGGACATTCGAGGTTTGGAATCGGTCTGGAGTTCTGATGCGAGTGGAAAAGAGCTGCCTCAACTTCCGTCGCACCTAGACACCAGTACAGGTTTCATGTAGTAGAAGGGAAGCTGAGCTAGTTTCGGAGAAGTCAAGTGATGAAACTAGCTCATTGCACTTGAACCAAAGGAAAAAAAAAAAAAGGGAGAGGGAAGAAATAAATAAAAAAAAAAACAAAAAAAAGGGAGGCTCCTTACAAACAAAAAAAGGAATCCATTTGCCTCTTCAAAAGTACACTCCTCCTTGGTTCTAAAAGCTTCTCTCTCTCGTGGATAAAGGTTGAAAACTGGTGAAAGGGGTCGATAAAAGCAGTTGAGTGTGAAAGCTAGCCCGTGTTTCGGGATGGCCAGACACTATGAATCAGAACAAGCTAAAAGTGTCTCGTGAGTCAGAGGCTGTGTTTCGTTCCAGTGCACTTCAAAGAACCTGGTAAAAATTGTGCAAAGTTTTTTTTAAAAGGAGGCCCGGTGCATAGGTGATAGTTCAAGTATCACTATTTGTTCTTCATCATTGGTTTATGTGTGAATGTGCCCGTGAATATTGATGGTCTAATGCATGCATTCTTGATTCAGTGTGTGTCCCAGTATTGTTGTCATGTGTGAAACAGGATAGTGGGCCAGGATTCTCGAAGTCCTAATTGTGTGAGGAAACATTTGCGAAATGGGCTTGCTGTAAAGGAAAAAGCCCATTGAAACCACTGGCAGTTGAAAAGACGTGTGAACATGGAAAGTGGGGAAGTTAAGTACAAGGAGTGGGCATCCGAGAAATCCGCCCCACTCTCTGCTGTAAACCCTAAATCCTCGTCATTCAAAAAGACGACTCACTGAGAAAGACATCCATGGTGAGAGGAACTCGCAGAGGGCTAATTGGTAACCGATCCAAGGCTAAGATGACGCATGCAAATGGTGATGCTCAGAGGCCTCATCTCATCGATGAGCACAGCGGTGATGACTCAAAATCCACTGAAGCAGTTCCTGACCAGACTCTTGTCGCAGGTACTGATACGGCGGATAGTGCTGGTTCTTTTGCCACAGCAGATGATGGTGATGCTCAGAGTGGCTCGTCGGCGAATTCTTCAAAGCAGGCAGGTGGCGGAGGAAATAAGGATGTTTCGGAGGCTACCCAGAAGATTGACAGTGACGAAGGCGAAGCTGATGGTGCTGAGAGCAAATATTCGCCTGAAGTAACTCACTTCGTCCCACAGGACACGCCGAATCCAACAGATGCTCTGATTCTGGTCGGAACGGCTCAAGACGAGGGAACAGCCTCTGCTGCTGAGGCATCCCCTACCTCGATCTCCGTAAGCGCGCAAGCGGCTAAAGTAGAACGCAAAAGAAAGACACTGCGCGCTTTGGGACTTCCAGCTCCATCCAAGAAACCCAGACGAGATTCATCTCCTGCTCCAGAAGCAGAACCGGAACAGGCTACAGAATCCGTACCACCACAACAGACCAAAAAGACTCGGTCTCGGAAAGAACAGGCATCTCCTGATCAAGCGAGGTATGTTCATTTTGCTACACGGCAACTTTGGTGTGAAAGGACTGTTGATGTAGGCGAAGCTGATGAATGGGGGTACATTAAGATCATCAGAGACAGCAGGTTGGAATCGACGGTTGTGGGACTCACTCCGTACGTCCCACAAGTGATTCAGGAATTCTATGCTGGACTTCCTGGTGAGCTAGTTTCTGATCTCGATCAGGAGATTCGTGTTAAGCTGAGGGGTTTTGAGTACAGCTTTTCTGCTGATTGGATCAATCGGGTTCTCAATCTGACTCCACTTAGTGAAGCAGAGGTTCACGAAGAATCAGTTGCTGACGCAGTCTCCCTGTCTGAAGTTGCCAAGCACTTGTCGAAGGGAGGAAGTGGTTGGAGTGGGTTGAGCACGAGGAATCTTCCACCGGTCTTTGCAGCGTTGATTGTCATTGCAGCGTACAACTGGATTCCCTCAACCAACAAGCATCACATTTCTGAGGAGCGAGCTCGGTTGTTGTACAAGCTGAGTCATGGTGTGAGGGTGGACTTTGGAAGGCTGGCTTTCAGACAGATTCTCCTAATGAGCAAGATCATCAAGAAGGACACTCGGTGGTTGCTGTTTCCGTGTCTGATACAGAAGATTCTGAACCTTCAGCATGAACCTCAGATCGGTCAGGGAGAGACTCACATTGTGCCTGCTCGATACAAGAAGGACTCCCGCAGTGGTGAGAAATTTGTTAAGAAAGAAGCTGCCGCTGCTAAGAAAGATAAAAGAAAAGGGAAGCAAAAGGCTGGTGCGTCGAAATCTCCAACTCCGTCACCCAAGTCGCCTCAGCAACAACCTGCATCATCACCAGGTGTACCACTTCGGTCTTTTCGTGGGCCACCTCCTGATGCATCCTTCCAGCCATCCGTTTCTGCACCAGGTCGAACTCAGAGTGCTCCTCTCGGAGTAATTCAGGTTCCGTTGGCACCAGCCAGTGCGAATGAAGTCACCTTGGCCCTGCGGGATGTGAGTCGTGTGCTGAACCATCTTCACGGGATAGTCAACATGGTGATTGACTCGTTTGCAAGTAAGTTTTCTGACTCTTTCTTGTATCCTCGTTTGGATATTAATGGTTGTTTTTACCTTCGGTGCTCACAAGCAGGGGGAGAAAACAGGTGGGAAGAAATGCCAAGAGATGAGGCAGGAGATGATGCGGGTGCTTAGTTTGTGGGGGAGCTTGTGTAATAGTCTATGTTCTTGTTTAAGAAGTAGGCTAAGTGTGTGGGGGAGCATGTGTGTTTTGCTCTAAAGACTTCTGTTAGTTTGTTTGTTTAAAGACTTTGTGACTGATGTTTTTTTTTATGGAATGCGTTCTGGTCTTGTCTTGGTACTTGGTTTGTTTGTGGTTGTTTGCGTGGTATGTTTTGAAACAGGTGCTTGTGAGGCACACGAAGCTAAAAAGGGGGAGATTTAAGATGTAGCTGTGTTTGATGCAGTTGCTGTACCAGATGGAGTGAAGAATGAACTGCCACAAACATGGAGTACGTGACAAGTGAAGTTCTTGAAACGAGAAGTCAGATGAGCAGCTGAGCTGGACTAGAAGAAATGGAAGTCTTGAAGAAAAAGCAAAGCTGGATGGGAATAATGGAGCGGATCAGGAAGAATGAAAGATTTCCTTAAACAAGCAAAAGTTTAAGGAAATAGGAAATATACATCAAGCGACAAAATGGAAGCTGTGTTGTAGGGTTTTTGGCACGTAGAGCCGCGGAGTCTACTAAAAATAAGTAGACGTGTTGTAGCCTTGTAGAAGCTTAACACAACTACTAGAGAGCACTTAGCATAAGGGTGAGAGATTCAAAAGAGAGAATCTGCATCAAGGGTTAAGGGTTTTTCTAGGGGTGTTCTGAGATCAAGTATCGATTGAAGAACAGAGAGAGCTAGGGAGACAGATCAAGGTGTGTCTTGAGTCTGTACCAAATCGTGTTACATCTTGTAAGGTGTGTTAACAGATTTACTAGCAATAAAGTTAAAGTTGAAAGAAAAATCCTGTGTTAAGTTGTGTTGTTGTTCCTGATTGGTGGCTCTTGCGTTTACAACATTGAGATAAGAACTTCAAGGACTATGACAAGAAGGTGATTCCTTTGATTCACATTAGCATTAGCGATATGACAACATTTACTTTGTGTGGAACTTGCATTTGCCTTTGACCACAAGAGAAGCAAAAAGTAACTAGAGCAATGACTTCAGCCTTGTTGGCATCTGGTAAATGAATGGTCAAACATCCAATGCGTGGTGAGAAAATGACCACTAGAATAGAACTAGTATACATCAAATTATCACAAAAACTTATCAAATTATAAAATTAAAAATATTTAATAATTATTATATCTTCATCTTAAAAAAATGATTTTAAATTTTAAATTTTATTTATTACAATAAATAATTTCGAATTAATTTAGGTCAAAAAGTCTTTTTACATATATAACAAGTGCAATTTACACATATTGGATTATTTTCCCAATTATCTATTTTTCTCTAAACATATTATTTTCACTTTAATACAAAAAGATCTGACACAAAAATCTGCGCATACCGCAGCAAAACACCTACTGTATATTATATATTACCAGTAAACTAAACCCTAATAAAAAAGGAATATAGTATGGAAAAAATAATATATACAAATTTCTATATAGCTTAATAAACACTTACGTAATCACAAAACTTTTAGGAAAAATAGAAATAAAGTCTAGTTTTCAACTTACGTTAATAGAAGGGTTTCAGCTTTCAGTTTCCTGAGCAATTCCTTTGAGATTTAGAAGCCGGAACTTAGTATTTCACAATTTCTGTTAGAATCTCACATCGAGAAATTAAAGGGACTAACACTAATATAAAAGGGACTTAGGCCTTTTCACTTATCGCTAATTGGTTTTAAGTTGGAAGTCTAGGAAACTTATCATGATATCAGAGCCTCGTTTGTTGACCCAATAAGGGTGGCCCAAAAAAAGGGTTTATTATCGGTCCTAAAGTGGGATTCGGTTCGAGATGGGCTGATAAGAGCATCATCTCGAGGGGGCGTGTTAGAATCCTACATCGAGAAATTAAAGAGACTAACACTAATATAAAATGGACTTGGGCCTCTCCACTTATCGCCAATTGGTTTTAAGTTGGAAGCCCAGGAAACTTAACAATTTCTCCAGTGTTCTAGTGAATCTCGGAGTTGAATCTGAGAGGTCTTTTAGTGGAAAGGGGTTTAATTAGGGCTTCGATATGGATAGGATCAGTAATCTATCAGATGATTTGCTCTTGAAGATTGTTTCGTCACTTCCTACCAAAGATGTTGTCTCCACGATGATTTTGTTGAAACGATGGAGGTTTCTTTGGACGATGGTTTCAAAACTTTATTTTTGTGATAGTTTCGTACTCGATCATTCAACCTACATAAGGTTTCGAAACTATGTGGACAGATCAATGTTATTGCGTAGAGGTCCGGTTTTAGAAACTCTGAAGTTCGACGTTGGTCCTTGTTGCAACACTATAGATATGTCAAGATGGATCCTAACTGGAATAGTTCAGGATGTGCGTGAACTTGAAATTATTCACTTTGAAGAAGAATATTTCGAGGAACATAGACCAAGACCAATCAGATTACAAAAGACTCTTTATACTTATGAGAAGCTCGAGGTCTTGAAACTCAGTTACTCGATTCTTCTAGATGTCCCTGTCGATGTTTGTTTTCCGTCCTTGAAAACATTACACCTTATATGTGTAGAGTACAAAACCAGAGACAGCCCGATGTGTAGGCTTTTATCGGGCTGTCCTGTTCTTGAGGATTTGGTGTTGGACATAACTGAAAACAACATTAATGCTTTGCAATCTTTCTACCTTACAAAGATTATCTATACTTGATACATATAGACAACCAAACTACAACTGTCAAGATCATATGACTATGATTAATGTTCCGTCTTTGAAGTACTTGAGCTTTGTAGATTACTATGGTGACTTGTGTTTGAGTGAGAATATGCCTAAGGTGGTTGAGGCAAATGTTAAAGTTGAATTTGTTTACAAAAATCCCGAGAAGCTACTGTGGTCTCTTCCATCAGTCAAGCGCCTTTACTTATGTTTATCCGCTTCCATGGTAACTTAAAAAACAATCCGTTGCGTGTTTCTTGTGATTTATAACATTTTGTACTATTTTGCTTATGTAAGAGTTTTATGCGGAAGCGTTTAAACCGAAGACATACCTTTGCCCGGTTTAGCGATGAATATGATTCGGTATGATCTGAAAACGGACACAGAGATCGGGAAAGAGATCACAGATGGAAATCAACCACTTATTACCATTCAAATGCCCTTCCAATTGATCTCTCCAAGCTTTCTCTCTAAAACTTTTCCTCTCTCCTCTGTAACTTCTTTGTTTACCAACAGTCACAAACTATTGTAAACAGACACCTTCTGGTGTCTCTTCTCTGCAATGTCTCATATATATAAAATGAAGAGACACAATCTGAAGAGTCACAACTCTTCATTTAGTTATAAGAACCAATTTCTCATAACTGTTGGTTTAATCAAACCGATATGGTATGCTGCCAAATCATGGGCGCAAACCGACCATAAACCAATAGCTTATGTTTTCTAGACATTTTTCTATTTATGCAGCTGCAACACCACATTGGATTTTATCATCTTGTTCATTTGGAGCTATATCCAAGTCTCCAAGAGTGGTGGAATCTACTTACTTGGATGCTTGAAAGTTCTCCTAAACTACAAGTTCTCAAGAACTGCGAGGTAATTAGCCTGATGGCTTCAATTTCTTTATCTGATTGTTTCATTGTTCTTAAGTTGTAGTTTTTATAAGGTCTAACACACAATAACGTGTATTTTGTTAGTGTAACGAACGCCCTTGTACAACAATGCCCATTAAAGGTCATTGGACAAGACCAAGTTCAGTTCCTGAATGTTTGATGTTCCATCTACATACTTTCAAATGGAAAGATTAACAGAAGAGAAGAGGCGGCGAAGAGAAGAAAATTGTGGCGTACATCCTAAAGAATGCAAGACAATTGAAGATTGCGGGTATATCTGTGTTTAAATACGTTTCGAAGGCAAAACGATCTGAGAAACGCAATGAGTTGGTTTCTCTGCCTAGAGCTTCAAGCTCATATCAGCTTCTGCTGGATTGAGAATAAAATTCTAGTAATATACATGTTCCAAGAAAAAAAAAAATCTTGAAGCATTCTCTCTCAAAATTAGATGTGTACAAAGTTCTCTAATATGATGTAAACCACAACGCAGTTTACTGATTATCTACATATTAATAAATATCTATAGAATTTTTTTTTTGTGTTAAAGGTTTTGTGGAAAGAAAATAATATCTATAGAATTTTATTAAAGAATTGGCCATAAATTCATGTAAAATTTTACTACCTTCTAATTTTTTTTTTTTTCTTATTCAGAATTTATGTAAAAATTGCATATGTACATAGACCATAGCAATATCCATCTATTTAAATTTTAGTATTTGTAATTTGTTTTGTTTTTCACTAATATTTGATTTTGATATTAGCTTTGTTTTTTTAGAGGTATAGGGTTATTCAAAATTTTTGAATCGAATAATCCGAATAACGGATTAAATAAAACGGGTATTTGCTTAGTCCTAAATTTTGAAATTTGGGATAGCCGTTGTTAGCACTTGTGCTCTCTCACGTGCCATTTACCAAACAAAGAAACATACTTTGATTGGGCCGTGATTTGGGCTATATACGCTGAGCCCAATTTTCCTTCTTCTTTGCTCATTTCGATCACGGAGTGACGGAGTTTCATCGTCTCCTTTCAAGAAACTGAAGCAATCTCATGGAAAAAGTATCGATCTTTCTGATTCTTCTTCACGTTTAAGGTTTTGGAGTTTCTTCTTTTCTCCTCGTTCCTGCGAGTGTACGCCCTTTTCGCTTGATTCGACGACTATTCGGTTGTTCCTTTCCTGAGAGATTCCTTTGAGATTTAGGAAGCCGGGACTTGGGATTTCAGAACTGTTCTTGTTGATTTCGGAGTAACTTCAAACATTTTTGGTTGAATCTGAGAGAGAGAATCCTTTGAGTTGTTTAATTACGGGTTCTATATGGATCGGATCAATAATCTGCCGGATGATTTGCTGTTGAAGATTGTTTCATCACTTCCTACGAAAAACATAGCCGCGACAATGCTTTTGTCGAAACGATGGATGATTGTTTGGAAGATGCTTCCAAGACTTGATTTTGATGATGGTCATGAACTCGAGCTTTCCAAATACGAAAGATTTATCAAGTTTGTGGACAGATCATTGGTACTGAACAGAGCTCCGGTTCTTGAAGCTTTGAAGTTCGTCCTTGGTCCCTGTTCCAGTCCTAAAGATTTGGCTACATGGATCAGGATTGGAATGGCTCGCCATGTGCGTGAGCTTGAAATTCGCCGTTGTGAAGGATATTCCCAGGAACATAAGTATATTCCCAAGATGCCAAAGAGTCTTTATACTTACGAGAAGCTCGAGGTCTTGAAACTCAGTGGCTGTGTTATTCTGAATGTCCCTGTCGATGTTTGTTTCCCGTCCTTGAAAACATTACACCTTATACGTGTAGAGCACGAAACCAATGAGTCTCTCCTTAGGCTTTTATCGGGCTGTCTCGTTCTTGAGGATTTGGTGTTGGACAAAACTTATGGTTATGGTTTCCCATCTGTAGTCGTTCAAAGGCATACCTTGCAGAGATTATCTATACTTGATACATACCAAGAAGCATACGTAGGCCAAGGTTTCCACGTGATTTTGATCTGTGTCTCATCTTTGAAGTACTTGAACTTTGTAGATTACTTTGGTGACTTGCATATGTCTGGGGATATGCCTGAGGTGGTTGAGGCACATGTTAGATTTGTTCACAAAAATCCTGAGATGTTGCTAAAATCTATTCCATCAGTCAAGCATCTCTGCTTATGTTTAACAGCTTCCATGGTAATTAAATGCGTAACAATCCGTGTTTGTGTTTTTCTTATGATTGATTACATCTCTACTGTTGTGCTTATATGTTTTCTTGAACATTCTCTGTGCAGCTTCAGCACCGCATTGTATTTCATCATCTTGTTCATTTGGAGCTCTGTCCACTTCGCCAAGATTGGTGGGATTTACTTACTTGGATGCTCGAAAGTTCTCCTAAACTACAAGTTCTTGAGATCTCCGAGGTTTACTTCTAAGAAACTATATATGATGGTTTCAGTTTATTTTTTTGATTTTCGTTTGTCGTCTTAAGTACTAGTTTCAAGCTCTAACTCACAATAACTCTTATTCTGTTAGTGCGACCAAAGCCTTTGTTTGAAAGAGCCGATTATTGGAGATCATTGGGCAGGACCAAGTTCAGTTCCTGAATGTTTGATGTCCCATCTACATACTTTCAAGTGGAATGATTACAGAAGAAGGAGCAACGAAAAGGAAATAGTGGCGTACGTCCTTAAGAACGCAACACAGTTGCAGACTGTGAGTATCTCTGTGTATAAATACGATTCAGAGGAAGAACGATTTCAGAAACTCAATGAGTTGGTTTCTCTGCCTATAGCTTCAAGCTCAAGTCGGCTTCTGCTTGATTGAGAAAAGATTGTAGTAGTATCAGTCTGTTACAAGAAACCTAGAAGCATTCAGTGGGTGAAAGTTAATTGTGTTCGAAACTATTATAGCTTCTTATGTTCTTGCTCTTACATATTTTCCAGAAGAAGAATAGAGGAAGCAGACTTGTGTACATATGCTCAGGATTTGGTATATATTTCATGTTGATTTTTTTCTCTTCCAAATCATCACTGCTTTTTAGTCTATGACATAAATAATTTTTTGTGTGTGTTGGTCAATTATTTCTTACGTTATCTTACTAATTGTCTCTTCGTTTTATACATTCTCTATGACTACTTAAGGAGTGTATGTTATATTGGCGGTCAACGTCATCGTTCATATAAGATGAGGAAACATCTATTGACAGCTACTTAAGGAGTGTATGTTATATTGGCGGTCAACGTCATCGTTCTTACAAGCACGATTATATTACATATAGCGTCAGCCTATGTCCAATGAAAATGTGATCCGAGGCAAGAAAAAAATGTAGCCCTTTATAAATACCGATTTCCAATCCATATGGCAGTAGAGAAAGGTCGTTTGGATGTTGTAAAAGAGATTATAAAACGTTGTCCAAATTCAAAAGAGCTGCTCAACAACAAGGTCAGAACATTATTCACATTGCAGCAAAAGGTGGTTAAGCTAGATCTTTGCTTCTAAAATATTTCAGGAGTCTTGGTAGGAGGATGAACACACCTCTGCATATAGGCACCATAAATTGGCGTCCTCAGAACTGTTATGGACCTTACTAAGTTTTCTTCAAACGCCACCAAAATCCAATATATAAAGAACAAAGATGGCTTGAGACCACTTGAGATTGCAGAGTTAAAGCTACAGCCTGACTATGTCTTTAAGGAGGTAGAGATAAATCTTGATCTTCTCTCTCTATCTATATATACAACTATTTTTTTTCTAACATCAAACCATATCTCACTTATGGCCTTTTTGTTCATCACTTTGTTTTGTCTTCAGGGACTGACTTTGATGGACTTTAATTCTATTGGTCTACATCAACATTTAAAAATAAGGAAAGTTTACAAATCCGAATACTATTGTTGAATAAGGAAATTAAGAAAATTTACAAATTCTAATATTATTGCTAAATAAAGAAATTATATATAATTTTTTTATTGGTTCACCTCAACATTGAAGATTAAAAAGTTTCCAAATTCTATTATTGCTTTTAAAAGATTATTAAAGATAAAGAAATTATATATAATTTATATTAATAGTAAAAAACTAAAATTAATAATATTAAAATAGGAATTTTTTAAATTTAGATATAACAATTTTGAAATTTTTTTCATGTGTGTGCAACCATATCAAAAAAAAAAAAAAGTTAAGTTTCACTAAAAAATGAGTCATTATAGCATAAAATAACCAACTTGACTAAACTATATGTTTAACTATTAGCTAAATTACAAAAAAAAATATAATGAAAAGAGATATAAAGAAAGCCACTACAAGACGCTTTAATATTGAAAAATAGACCGTAAAATCTCCAAAGCTTGGCCACCAAATTTGAGAAGAATGATAAATTCCAAGCAATCCGAGAAACATGTCAAGTGATTGATACTCGACACTTTTGAAAAACGAAGCACATAAAATAGAGAAAGAAGTTCCATCATTAAGACGAAGGAGATTGAGTATCCAAGAAATATTTTTGAAATAACATGGCACCTGATGGGGTTTTAACAACCTAACTTTAACCACAAAGGTAACAATTAGGTGATCAAGCAGCATCCGAATACATTCGGTAAGCCTAAAAACAAGGAGGCTTCTAAATCCTATTACTAAGAAAAGTTAAATCTATATGCCTCTAAGAATATCCACATAGGATTTAAAATTTTAATTCTATTGGTTCACATCAATATTTAAAATTAAAATTTTTAAAAAATTATATTGTTAACAAAAATTTAAATTTATAGAAAAATAAAATTTAAAGCTATATGCATCTAATAACATCCACATAAGATTTAAAATATCAATTTTATTAGTCTACATCAATAACTAAAAAAACTTATAAATTATAAAATTACATTTTAATACAAAAAAATATAAGAAAAATTGTTAATTAAAATTCTTAATAACAGTTAAAGCCATTTCAATATTAACATAGGAAATAGGAAAATCTTGAATTTAAATTAGATGTATGCACACATATTTAAGGGCTCTTACATTAGCAATCAAATTTTTGTCACTTACTATAATAAATTTTATGTTTTTTTTTTCCTTTGTGTGCAACCATTTCAATTAAAAAACCAAAAATATAGAGCTATGTTTCACTAAAGAATGAGTTATTACAACGTAAAAGAACAAATTTGACTAAACTATCTGTTTAAATATTAGCTAAATTACAAAGAATATGATGAAAAGAGATATAAACAAAGCCACTACAAGCTGCTTTAATATTGAAAAAAAAAACCATAAAATCTCTAAAGCTTGACCATCGAATTTGAGAAGAATGATAAATTCCAAGCAATCCGAGAAACATGTTAAGTGATTGATACTCGACACTTTTAAAAAATGAAGCACTGAAAATAGAGTAAGAGGTTCAATCACTCATGCGAAGGAAACTGAGGTATCCGAAAAAGAATTTTTGGAATAATATGGCATCTAACGGGGTTTTAACAACCCAATCTGAACCATAAAGGTAACAATTAGCTGACCAAGCAATATCCGAATACATTTGGTAAGTTTCAAAACAAGGAGGAGATACCAAAATCACTTGCCGCAACGGACCTCATGTGGGATCTTCCAGCTTTGATTTCTAAATCTATTACTAATAAAAGTTAAAGTTATATGTTTCTAAAATTGTCCACATAGGATTTAAAAGTTCAATTTTATGGTCCACATCAATATTTAAAATTAAAAAAGTTCCAAATTTTAAAATTATATCGTTAACAAAAATATATTTATATAAAAAATTTTAAAATTAATATTGTAAACATTTTTTCCTATTATTAATAACAGTTAAAGTTATATTATTTTCAAGGCATCCACATCAGCATTTAAAAAATCAATTTTTTCGTATATATCAAAATTTTAAATTAAAAAAAATTTCTAGTTTTAATATTATTGTTAAGAAAATAAATTAAAAAATAAAGAAATTTCTATTAACAAAAAACGACATGATATTAAAATCTTCAATATCACTGTTTAAGTTATAAATTAAATTTATTATCTATAATAAAAATATATCTTACTTATACAAGATTAAGTTACTTGATTTTAAAGATTTTCACGTAAAATTTTAAATAACTAATAACTGTGATTTATATTCATCTAAATTTTTGATACATATGTAAAACATATTTTCATATAACCTCATGTAATATATTATGCGAAAATAATTAAAAACATTATATTTTGTATATTCGATTTGGAATTGCAAAAGATTAACAGAAATTCTTAGTTTTTAGTTTTTCAATTTGTTATTAATTTTTCTATATTTGTATGTATTAAATTGTACCGGTTTGGCCTATTTAATTATAATTATAAAAAGTGAGAATGAATATAATAAAACTGAATATAATCATACAAAAATTATTAAAATATATAAATAAGATTGAAAAAAACATAAATAACAAGAATAAAAATGAATATGATGAAAAAAAAATTCATTCTTATTAGAAGAGATGATGTATAGTCATTGAGAATTATTTAAAATTTAACACAACCAATGACAAAATATATTTAATTCACATATTTTGTGTGATTTTATTCATATCATATTCAACTATATTTTTGGTTTCAAAACTAAAGCTGTTATTAATCTCAAAGTAAACATTTTATTTATTAGTTGTTTTTTAAATTAATAAATCAAAATAAAATTTTGTATTGGTTAAACAAGAGCAGAAAAAATTAAATTTTAATTTTATTTTTTTAAATAACACATATATAATTGAAATAAAAGTGAAAATAATGAAAAAGCAATTTTTTTTTCTTGATTTAAAGAAGTGAATGTATAATATTTTATCATCATGTCAATACTTTGTTTAAAAAGTAGCATTTGATTAATTTGTAAACTTTTAGGTTGTTTGAGTATATTAACTTATAAATGTTTGATAAAATAACACATTTTCGAAATACGACATATATAGATTCAAATCAAAACCGTTAAAATATCACAATTTACATTAAAATTATTATATTAACATCGTAATATTTTTAATATATTATCAAAAATATATAAAATTTATATCATAATAGATATAATTGATTGTATATAATTTTTATCAATAAAATATCCACGCATAGCGTGGACGCAAAATCTAGTTTAACTAAAAATTGGCCATAAATTCATGTAAAATTTTACTACCTTCTAATTTTTTTTTCTTATTCAGAATTTATGTAAAAATTGCATATGTACAAAGACCATAGCAATATCCATCTATTTAAATTTTAGTATTTGTAATTTGTTTTATTTTTCACTAATATTTGATTTTGATATTAGGTTTGTTTTTTTTAGAGGTATTGGGTTATTCAATTTTTTTGAATCGAATAATCCGAATAACGGATTAAATTAAACGGGTATTTTTAGATATTATATATGATATAGGTGAGGATATATATATATATATATGTGTTTGTATATATATTATTATATTATATTATTTTGGATGGTGGGGTAAGAAGGAGATGAAGGCGAAGGAGTAGAGAGAAGAAGGGGAAATTGCTCTTATTTCACTCGTGTGTCTTCTCATTATACATGGGGGTAGGTCTTATTTATACACATCAAGAAGTAATAATTTAATCACCTAAGTCGGTAAAAGTAAAGGCGGTGAAATGTGATGGGATAATTATCCCTTTTAATTGCTTAGTCCTAAATTTTGAAATTTGGGATAACCGTTGTTAGCACTTGTGCTCTCTCACGTGGCATTTACCAAACAAATACTGTAAACATACTTTGATTGGGCCATAATTTGGGCTATGTACGCTGAGCTCAATTTTTCTTCTTCTTTGCTCATTTCGATCACGGAGTGACGGAGTTTCATCGTCTCCTTTCAAGAAACTGAAGCAATCTCATGGAAAAAGTATCGGTCTTTCTGATTCTTCTTCATGTTTAAGGTTTTGGGTTTTCTTCTTTTCTCCTTGTTCCTGTGAGTGTACGCCCTTTTTGCTTGATTCGACGACTATCTGGTTGTTTCTTTCCTGAGAGATTCCTTTGAGATTTAGGAAGCCGGGACTTGGGATTTCAGAACTGTTCTTGTTGATTTGGAGTAACGTCAAACATTTTTAGTTGAATCTGAGAGAGAGAATCCTTTGAGCTGTTTAATTACGGGTTCTATATGGATCGGATCAATAATCCTTTGAGCTTGAAATTCGCCGTTGTGAAGGATATTCCCAGGAACATAAGGATATTCCCAAGATGCCAAAGAGTCTTTATACTTACGAGAAGCTCGAGGTCTTGAAACTCAGTGGCTGTGTTATTCTGAATGTCCCTGTCGATGTTTCTTTCCCGTCCTTGAAAACATTACACCTTATACGTGTAGAGCACGAAACCAAAGAGTCTCTCCTTAGGCTTATATCGGGCTGTCTCGTTCTTGAGGATTTGGTGTTGGACAAAACTTATGGTTATGGTTTCCTACCTGTAGTCGTTGAAAGGAGTACCTTGCAGAGATTATCTATACTTGATACACGCCAAGAAGCAAACAAAGTCCAAGATGGTATCCACATGATTTTGATCTGTGTCTCATCTTTGAAGTACTTGAACTTTGTAGATTACTTTGGTGACTTGCGTATATATGGGAATATGCCTAAGGTGGTTGAGGCACATGTTAGACTTGTTCACAAAAATCCTGAGAAGTTGCTAAAATCTATTCCATCGGTCAAGCATCTCTGCTTATGTTTAACAGCTTCCATGGTAATTAAAAGGGTAACAATCCGTGTTTGTGTTTTTCTTATGATTGATTACATCTCTACTGTTGTGCTTATATGTTTCCTTGAACATTCTCTGTCAGCTTCAGCACCGCATTGTATTTCATCATCTTGTTCATTTGGAGCTCTGTCCACTTCGCCAAGATTGGTGGGATTTACTTACTTGGATGCTCGAAAGTTCCCCTAAACTACAAGTTCTTGAGATCTCCGAGGTTTACTTCTAAGAAACTATATATGATGGTTTCAGTTTATTTTTTTGATTTTCGTTTGTCGTCTTAAGTACTAGTTTCAAGCTCTAACTCACAATAACTCTTATTCTGTTAGTGCGACCAAAGCCTTTGTTTGAAAGAGCCGATTATTGGAGATCATTGGGCAGGACCAAGTTCAGTTCCTGAATGTTTGATGTCCCATCTACATACTTTCAAGTGGAATGATTACAGAAGAAGGAGCAACGAAAAGGAAATAGTGGCGTACGTCCTTAAGAACGCAACACAGTTGCAGACTGTGAGTATCTCTGTGTATAAATACGATTCAGAGGAAGAACGATTTCAGAAACTCAATGAGTTGGTTTCTCTGCCTAGAGCTTCAAGCTCAAGTCGGCTTCTGCTTGATTGAGAAAAGATTGTAGTAGTATCAGTATGTTACAAGAAACCTAGAAGCATTCAGTGGGTGAAAGTTAATTGTGTTCGAAACTATTATAGCTTCTTATGTTCTTGCTCTTACATATTTTCCAGAAGAAGAATAGAGGAAGCAGACTTGTGTACATGTGCTCAGGATTTGGTATATATTTCATGCTGATTTTTTTCTCTTCCAAATCATCACTGCTTTTTAGTCTATGACATAAATAATTTTTTGTGTGTTTGTCAATTATTTCTTACGTTATCTTACTAATTGTCTCTTCGTTTTATACATTCTCTAGTGTATGTTATATTGGCGGTCAACGTCATCGTTCTTACAAGCACGATTGTTTAGTGAGCATATGATATGAGCGTAATGATGGAGTCACAGCAACAGGCTCGAGGTAGAGACAAAAAAAATGATGGAGCTATCAATAGATGTTTCCTCATCTTATATAAATTTTAAAAGCTATAGTGAAATATTCAAAAAATATATATATACAATTCAGATGTCTAGAACCATTTTGCGTTTTTTTTTTCTTTTTTTTTATATAGAGTTCATGCTCAGCATAAAACAAAAAAAAAACACATTTTTTTGGAACTTGCATATAAATTCGTAATGTGAGATACAACTTAAAAAAACACATTTTTTGGGAATACATTTTCTAGAATTAAATATTTTTAGTTGTATCTCACATTACGAAATTTTTTTTTTACTAAATTGTAAATATTCATTAAAATGAAATGTTAGGGGTTACAAATTGAGTTAACAATCGATCGACCTAAAATTCTTGGTCCCATGGCAAAATAGAATAAAAAACATGGAAGCAAATTCAATCGGTACTTTTCCGACACCGAAGCTCAAGAGCAACAGGAATCAAGTAGCGATAAGGAGCCTGAAAATCCGAAGAAAAGATGAGACCAAGATAAGATCAGATATAAAATCACTGGAGAAAATATCAGAAAACGCCTATCTCGCAAATCGGAAGCTCTTTCATCCGGTAGCCTGAGAAAAATCTTTCCTCTAAGTAGTCGGTGGATGCCCGAACAGAGACAGCCCTTAATCTACGGTTCAACGCTCAACTAACGAACAAAGATCCGGTATAAAGACAAAACTACACTACTATTAGAACCAGATGCGCTCGCTCACTCTGCCAAGATACTTCCCCGATGTCGGCAGCACAGAACCGAACAACCTCTAAACTCATCAGCCTTACTAGCTCCTCCGAAAGTAAGATAAACAAGACACAAAATATTACTCCAAGTAATCTCAATCAAACAACACCAGGGAAACACTTACACCAAACTGAGAGAAACAGGCAAAGCAAACCCATCAGCGATGAAACAAGGAGCCACCAGAAGCAAAGACTTGAAGAAAACCGAGCCAACACCGCATCGAAACAGAGCTCTGAACAAAGAAACGACGCAGAGAGTCTCACAAGCTTCCACCAAGAGAAGCACGCTCAGATTAACCAGAAAAAGCCACCGCCTTGAGCAAACGCCACCAACGGGATCTAACCAAGAGACAACGACGGAAGATGCCACATCTCCAACACGCCAACGATGGAGAAGAGAATCAGATCTGAAGAACAACACGCTGAGACCCGTCCTCGGATACTTCACACCACGCACAGCCAAGATCTAGTCAATCCACTCCACCATGAAAGACGCACAGCAGCCACACCGAGATCCAGAAGATCCCACACCATGCGCCACCGAAGCTTCCACCAGAGACCTCACCGAGAGAAAGTCGAGATGCCACACTCCTCCCTCGAATCCGCCTCTGCTAAAGGTCACCGGAGCCAAACCGTCGCAATCCACAAGGCACACGAACACAAAGGAGGACAAAGGCCTCCCCGGCGGCGGCGAGGAGCACTGGCCACCGAGGAGACAGATCGAAGAGGATTAGGGTTTGGCGGCGCTGAGTTTGGGAGGAGAGGTTTTGGAGAGAGAAAGTCAGATCAATGGCGCCTGTTGTCAAGCACATTATGAATTTATAAAAGGAGACAAACTTTTCACAAAATGAATGAATTATTATAGGGAAAAAAGCTTAAAAAACCCTCAATTATTTAATATTTGCCAGTTTCCTACCTGGACTTTTTGCGTTGCCAGAAATTTACATGAACTAATTTTTTGGATCAAAAAACTACCTGAAATATTTTATAGTTCCAGTTTTCACCCCACGATTTCACGGCCGTTAACGGTCAAACGGAATTAGTAAACTCCGTTATTTTCCAAAACAAGAAAATACTAAAACAAACCTTCAACTATTTAATCTTTGTCAAAAAAATACCTGAACTTTTAATGGTGCCAAAAACCCACATAAGTTAATTTTTCAGTGTCAAAAAAATCTGAAATATTATACGGTTTCAACTTATACCCCACTACTTCACATCCATTAATGGTTCTCCCCAGATTCATTCGCTGATGGTTATTTATTTGATATTGGTTTGTTTCTCATCGTATACAACATTTATTTCGAAAGGCGATTTGAATATAAGTTTCTAACTAATCGACTCTTTCGAAGAATGATTGCAGTGGCTCATAATAGATTAATAAATATAAATTAGTAGGTAATCAACGGAGATAAAGTGTGATAGATATTTTTAATCATCTACGAAGATCATCTTAGTGGAGATTAAATCAGCCCAAAATTAAAATGAAGCACTCATCTACAGAATCTTTAGTCATAAATATATCCTAATTTCAAAAAAATATTTCGTAATTTATTTCAAATTCTATTGGTGATAACTTTGTTTTTAGTTGTTGTAAACTCTTTGATATTTTGGTTTTTTAGTGTCATTTAACTCAAAAAACAAAAACAAAAATTAGCTAATGTGGGTTTTTGGCAACAATAAAAGTTCAGGTATTTTTTTGGCAAAGATTAAATAGTTCAGGAATTTTTCAGCTTTTTTTGTTTTAGAAAGTTTACTAATTCTGTTTGACCGTTAACGGCCGTGAAATCGTGGGGTGAAAACTAGAACTATAAAAGATTTTAATTAGTTTTTTGATCCAAAAAATTAGTTCATGTAAGTTTCTGGCAACGCAAAAAGTTCAGGTAGGAAACTGACAAATATTAAATAGTTGAGGGTTTTTTTAAGCTTTTTTCTCAATTATTATAGTTAAGACCACATCGAATGGAATGCGATTATATTACATATAGCATCAGCCTATGTCCAATGAAAATGTGATCCGAGGCAAGAAAAAAAATGTAGCCCTTTATAAATACCGATTTCCAATCCATATGGCAGTAGAGAAAGGTCGTTTGGATGTTGTAAAAGAGATTATAAAACGTTGTCCAGATTCAAAAGAGCTGCTCAACAACAAGGTCAGAACATTATTCACATTGCAGCAAAAGGTGGTTAAGCTAGATCTTTGCTTCTAAAATATTTCAGGAGTCTTGGTAGGAGGATGAACACACCTCTGCATATAGTCACCATAAATTGGCGTCCTCAGAACTGTTATGGACCTTACTAAGTTTTCTTCAAACGCCACCAAAATCCAATATATAAAGAACAAAGATGGCTTGAGACCACTTGAGATTGCAGAGTTAAAGCTACAGCCTGACTATGTCTTTAAGGAGGTAGAGATAAATCTTGATCTTCTCTTTTTCTAACATCAAACCATATCTCACTTATGGCCTTTTTGTTCATCACTTTGTTTTTGTCTTCAGAGACTGACTTTGATGGTCTTATTATCTGCTTACAAACCAAGAGTTTATGGAGGGATACCCACAAGTGGGATGACTCTAAGAAGCAAATCAGAGCTTCTAGATGTTAACAAGTATAAAGACCGTGTCAACGCACTTCTACTAGTGGCAACTCTCATAGCCACTGTAACGTTTTCTGCAGGTATTGCTGTACCGGGAGGGTTTAACAGCTCTGCTCCAAACTTGGGCATGTCCATTTTGGCCAAGAAGCCCTTCTTCATCTTCTTTTTGCTATCTGACATGATGGCAATGCAAAGTTCTGTTTTAGCAATCATTGCTCTTATTTGGGCTCAGATGGGCGATCAAGAGCTCGTTCATAGAGCCTTTCGGATGGCCTTGCCATCGCTGTCCTTTGCTCTATACTGCATTTCGTTCGCATTCTTCTTTGGCGTGCTTGCTACAACAAGTCACAATCATCTTCTTGTGATTGTCATTAGCATTCTACATTCAGTCTTTTGTTGTATGCTCTCTTATCTTCTTGCTCCTTATGTTGGCCCATATTTTCCTGACTTTCGTCTTTTTCAAAGGTCAGTGGATATATATATTCGGGTTCTATTGCAGTTTGTTGATGAAGACGTTGCTGAAACCCATCAAACCTCTGTTTGATTCAAATGGAAAAGTCGAAAATACATCTTCTTATTCATCTTGTCATCTGGAAGAATTATATTTTTTGTATTCCTTTTTCATTAGCCGCAAAGTTTGATTACAACTCATCTTATATACACCATAAACTTAATCAACCAGCCACGTAACCAAGTGTCCACCACTTAACCTCCTACCATTTCCCAGTTAAGTGTAATACCCCTCCCTCAAGTGGAATTCTCAAGGTAGAAGAAAAAGACTTAAAAATGCATATCTTGACATGAGAAGCTTGAAAGTCTTGGAAAGAAACTCATGAATGTGTATTATAATTTTAAATACACAATATTTTAGTTTAGTATTCACGTTGATAGGAGTAAAATATATTGATTCTTAATAAATAACTCGCATAATTATATTTATACCAATATAATTATATTCTAGATTAAGACTCACATTTTGTAAATCATATTTAACATATTCCAAAACTGACTCAGACTGCCCATAAACCCCTACAAGCAATCTGTCTAAATGAATGTAAGGGTTTTCCAAAAAGAAAATTTGATATTTACACACTAAATTGATAGTCTGAAAGTTATTATGACATATAATTAAATTTTACACAACAATGTAGAACATATGTTAAAATAATTTTTTAAAAAATATATATTTAAGAGAACAGTTTCTATCCCATCCAACTGTTCTCTTAAATATATATTTTTAAAAAAATTATTTTAACCCATATATTCTACATTGTTGTGTAAAATTTAATTATATGTCATAATAATTTTTAATATATATTTAAGAGAACAGTTTCTATTTAATATAATATAATAATTTTTATAGAATTATGATATATATTTTAACAATTTTTTTTACACAATAATTTTTGCATCAAACCTTTTTTTATAAAATTTGTGATATTTTATTTAACACTCTAGATTAGTTTATAGTGTCATGGTTATGGTTGAAAATGTCCTAAGTTATGTTGTAAGTATGTCACCTATAATTGCACAAAAAACACCTATGACCTATAAATAACTAAAATGTTTAAAATCAAAATATTTAAGATATTGTTCTTTTTTTCTTAATGTTCCTTATGAAAGTGGACCAAACACATTAATAATTTTCAATACATAAACAAACATGAGCATTATCACGAATACCAACACCCCCAGAGATTTTTTCAGGGTCATCGGTTTTTTCGAATTTTGACCATCTGTTTTGAAGGTTTCCAAAAGTGATAAATAACATATAATGTTCATGGATATCATGGTATATTTGGAAGTCTCGAAATGAGAAAGTGTACTCAAATACGGATATAGATCCATAGGTTACACTAAAAATAGCGGAAACAAAAGCGATATTATGGGAGGAGGCTCAAAGATCTGAAAAGGATTCAACACCTATAGCTCGTGGCAATTCTCCAAACTTGTCAAAACCTGTAGCCTATGAAGGCTGGTGGTGTTATATTGATGGCTCATGAAAAGATACGGAATCAGTAGCGGGCCTAGGATGGTACTATTTTAAGGAAGGTGTCACAGATAAAATAATGGGAGCACAAAATGTAAGACAAAGTCTTACGCCTCTGCACGCGGAAATGGAAGCCCTTATATGGGCTATGCATTGTATGCTGGAGAATCAAAAGACTGAAGTCGCTTTTGCAACGGACTGTTCGGAGTTGGTGAAAATGGTGTCTACACCCGAAGAATGGGCAGCTTTTGCTCTACACTTGGAGGAGATAACGAAGATGAAAGACAGATTCAGCTTCTTTCTTATATCACATATCCCACACGCAAAGAACTCGAAGGCGGATAACCTAGCAAGGAGTGCTCGGGTCTATCCTCAAGATGTTATTTATGTACACTCAGTACCCACCGGTTTGGTTAACTGAACCGTTTTAGGTATTTAGGCTGATGACAAAAAAAAAACCAAAAAAAAACCAAAAAAGTTATCGACATTTTTTCCTTCAATTACCAATCTCCTCGGCAAAAATCCCGCCACTACCAATGAATTAGGATAATGTGTGTTTAGTATTTCTAAGGAAATCAACTGACATGACGATATCAATATATACATAATCGGATAATGGTTTATTAAGTAATTAAAGTATTTTGTATTTGCGCTTTGGCTTAAATTTTATACCATATCTTTCATCAGTAAAAAATGATGAAAAGAAGGATTCGTAGCAGTAATTTCTTCATCTTCCATGGAAAAGCTAGATGGCTATATTTTTGTCGACTATTTATTAGTCTCATTTGAGCTCCATCTCTCCTCTTTGTTATTTTTTTTTATACCTTTTAATCTTCCATGGAAAAGCTAGATGGCTATATCTTTGTTATTATTGGACTGTATATAGAGATTTTAGATCGATCGGTTTCTTTTTGCCGGTTTATCTTAAATTAATTCATTAGTTGGTTTAGTTTGGTTTACTCCAATCTTAACTGTACATATGGATGTAACGAACACATTGTGAGGGTTAATGATAATTTTCCTAACAAACTCTCTGTTGACTTTATCTTCTTCTCCAAATCTCTCTCGCTCTCATTCAACTAATATGGTATCAGAGCTATCAAAGCTCTAATTCCGCTTCGATTTCATCCTTTTTGAGCTCGGAATCTTCATTTTCAAGCTCGTTTTTCATTTTCACCAACTGATTTTGAGTCAAAATGGTTTCCATGAAGAAAGTTCCGAGGAGATCAAGCAGATCCACCGCTGCAATGAAATCCGTTCCGATTGCTTCGCCGGACATCATCGCTCCGACTTCTCAAGCTTCGCGAACAACTGTTACTTCAGAATCTCTGGATTCGATTCATTCACCATTCTTTATGCACAACGCCGATCATCCAGGTTTACAACTCATCTCTCTATGTCTAGATGGTGTGAATTATGATGATTGGAACACTGCTATGATGATTACTCTAGACGCTAAGAACAAAATTGGATTCGTAGATGGTACACTACCTCGTCCTGCGGAATCTGATATAAATTTTAGGATCTGGTCTAGATGCAATAGCATGGTTAAGTCGTGACTGTTAAATTCAGTTTCATCTCAGATCTATCGTAGTATTATGCGTTTGAATGATGCTGCTGATATATGGCGTGACTTACATAGTCGCTTTCATATGACAAACTTACCTCGCACATTCAATCTCACACAAGAGATTCAGGATCTCCGTCAAGGATCCATGTCTTTATCTGATTACTACACCACTTTCAAAACGGTGGAGCAATCTAGATAGTACTGAAGAACCAGATGAACCTTGTTTATGTGGTAAAGCAGCTCGTCGCCAACTGAAAGTAGAGCAAGCCAAGATCGTGAAATTTCTTGCAGGCTTGAATGAATCTTACTCTATCATTCGCCAACAGATCATCATGAAAAAGGTTCTTCCCAGTTTAGCTGAGGTCTACAACATCCTTGATCAAGATGAGAATCAGAAAATTTTCTCCAATGTTGTTAGTCCTCTTGCTGCTTTCCAAGTCTCAGAAACTGCTCTCTCTTCCGCTGAAGTTTGCTATGTTCAAAGTGGACCAAATAAAGGGCGTCCAATATGTTCATTTTGCAACAAGGTGGGACATATTGCAGATCGATGTTATAAGAAGCATGGGTTTCCTCCTGGTTTTACTCCAAAAAGGAAGCCCCCTGTGGATAAATCTCAGAAGTCATCTCCTCCCATTGCTGCTCAAGTTGCTTTGACTCCTGCATCTGACATTACTTCTCCGAATCTACAAGGATTGATTGGGAATCTGTCAAAGGATCAGATACAGATTTTCATTGCTTTGTTCAGTTCTCAACTCCAGAATCAGTCTATTGGTCAACAAAACAAAGCTAGTTCATCTCAGTCAGGGGATTGTTCTGGTATATCTTTCTCTCCCTCCACATATTGCTTTGTTGGGATATTAACAGTTTTTCAACATACTCTAAGTACTCAATCTTGGGTAATCGATTCGGGTGCCACACATCATGTATCTCATGACAGAAAATCCTCCATCTCTTTGGATACTTCTGTTGTGAGTTACGTGAATATCCCAACTGGATCTACCCTTAAGATAAGTGGAGTAGGAGTGATTCAAATCAACAAGGATATACTTCTCAAGAATGTGCTGTTCATCCCAGAATTCAGATTGAATTTGATCAGTATAAGCTCCTTGACTACAGACCTTGATTCCCGAGTGATTTTTGACACTTCTTGTTGTGAAATACAGGATTCTACCAAGGCGTTGATGATTGGAAAGGATAGACGGATTGGCAACCTCTACGTGTTAGACACACAATCTACATTAGCTTCAGTGAATGCAGTGATAGACGTGGGAGTTTGGCACAAGAGACTTGGACATCCTTCTTTCTCAAGACTGGATATCATTTCTGAAGCTTTAGGGACTTCTAACACAAGAATAAAGGCATTGCATACTGCCATATTTGTCATCTTGCCAAACAAAAGAAACTTTCTTTCCCATCATCAAAAAATATGTGTAATAATAACTTTGAGTTGTTACATATCGATGTATGGGTACCATTTTCAGTGGAAACCGTTGAAGGTTACAGATATTTTTTAACAATAGTTGATGATAACTCCAGAGTAACATGGTTATTTCTTCTCAGAACAAAGAATGAAGTCATTACTGTATTCCCTGCTTTCATTAAACAAGTTGAAAACCGGTACAATGTTAAGGTGAAATCTGTCAGATCCGCTAATGCACCTGAGTTGAACTTTACTTCATATTTTCAAGAAAAAAGAATCACATCTTTTCACTCATGATAGAAACCCCTGAGCAGAATTCAGTGGTGGAGCGTAAACATCAACACCTGCTCAATGTAGCTCGTGCTCTTATGTTCCAATCACAAGTTCCTCTGCAATATTGGAGAGATTGTGTCTTGACAGCAACCTTCCTTATCAACCGGACTCCATCTCAACTCTTAATGAACAAAACTCCATATGAGATTCTGACTGGTAACTTTCCAAACTATTCTCAGTTAAGGACATTTGGTTGTCTTTGCTACGGTACTACATCTCCGAAACAAAGACACAAATTTCAACCTCGATCACGGGCGTGTATATTCTTGGGTTATTCGTCTGGTGTTAAGGGTTATAAGCTCCTTGATTTTGAAAGTAACTCAGTCTTAATCTCACGGAATGTCATTTGACATGAAGACATATTACCGATGGCTAAGGATTCAAATACAACATCACATTTGGATCCTTTCACACCAACAATTCCTTTGTCTTCTGATATCACCACACCTTTTCATAAACACCTAAATTCACCTCTCATATCACCAAATATTCTCACAAATATATCTACCATATCACCAAACTCTTCTTCTCGAATAAAGAAAACTCTTGCACATCTGCAGGATTATCACTGTTATTAATTACAATCTGATCTTGCTCATCCCATATCTTCAGTTCTCTCTTATGATCAGATATCACCATCTCATCAATCTTATATCAATTCCATTACCAAAATCCCAATCCCTCAATCCTTTAAAGAGGCAAAGGATACCAAGGAATGGTTTGATGCGGTTGATACAAAACTTGGAGCAATGGAAAGGACTAACACTTGGGTTGTCGATATATTACCTCCAGGCAAGAAAGCAGTGGGATGCAAGTGGGTATTTACTGTAAAGTTTCTTGCCGATGGGAGCCTAGAACGCTATAAAGCACGCCTAGTTTCCAGAGGCTACATGCAAAAGGAGGGTCTGGATTACACCAAAACATTTTCTCCAGTTGCAAAGTTAGTCACAGTAAAACTGTTGCTTAAAGTTTCTGCTTCTAAGAAATGGTTCCTTAATCAGCTTGACATTTCAAATGCGTTTCTCAACGGTGATCTGGAAGAAGAAATCTTTATGAAGCTTCCTGATGGGTATGCAGAAAGAAAAGGGGCCACATTTCCAAAGAATGCTGTCCTCAGACTTAAAAAATCCATTTACGGTTTAAAACAGGCCTCGAGACAATGTTTCTTAAAGTTCATACAGGCTCTGTTTCAATTGGGTTTCACAAGAGGATATGGTGATCATACTCTCTTTGTCCGTGAATATGGTACTGAATTTGTTGCTGTTTTGGTGTATGTTGATGATATCATTATTGCAAGCACCAAAGAATCACTTGCTGCTCAATTAACTGAGGCTCTGAAGAAAAGTTTCAAACTTAGAGATTTTGGTCCGTTGAAATATTTTTTTGGGATTGGAAATCGCAAGAACATCTGCAGGAATCTCCATATGTCAACGAAAGTAATGCATTGGAATTACTGACATCTACTGGAATGTTAAGGTGCAAACCAGCTTCTATTCCTATGATCCCAAATGTGAAGATGTCCAAGCTTGATGGCGAATTGCTTCCTGATAAGGAACAATATCGTAGTCTAGTGGGTCGCTTGATGTACTTAACTATCACAAGACCTGACATAACTTTTGCTGTCAACAAGCTATGTCAGTTCTCTTCTGCTCCAAGGACATCCCATCTTCAAACCGTATATAAAGTGTTGCAGTACATTAAGGGAACAGTCAGTCAAGGTCTATTCTATTCAGCCGATGTAGACTTATCTCTCAAAGGATTTGCTGATTCAGATTGGGCCTCTTGTCCTGATAGTAGAAGATCTACTACTGGTTTCTCAATGTTTCTCGGGTCATCACTTATCTCTTGGTGATCCAAGAAACAAAACACTATCTCACGTTCATCAGCAGAGGCAAAATACTGAGCTCTGGCTTTAGCTTCATGTGAAATGATTTGGCTCACCATTCTCCTCTGTGATCTACGAATCAAGATGCCTGTAACACCAATACTTTTCTCGGATAGCACTGCAGCTCTTCACATTGCAACAAATCCGGTTTTCCACGAAAGAACTAAACACATAGAGGTGGATTGTCACACTGTGAGAGAAAAGTTGGACAAAGGTTTGCTCAAAACACTACATGTTTCTACTGAGTATCAGGTGGCAGATATCCTCACCAAACCATTATTTCCAGCTCAGTTTGAGCATCTCAAGTCCAAGATGAGTCTACAAAACATATATGCCTCATCTTGAGAAGGCCTATTGGACTGTATATAGAGATTTTAGATCGATCGGTTTTCTTTTATCGGTTTATCTTAAATTAACTCATTAGTTGGTTTAGTTCGGTTTACTCCAATCTTAACTGTATATATGGATGTAACGAACACATTATGAAGGTTAATGAGAATTTTTCTAACAAACTCTCTGTTGACTTTATCTTCTTCTCCAAATCTCTCTCGTTATCATTCAACTAATAGTTATTATTTTTGATAGCATACAAAGTCTAATGCCCATAGGTTAATTAGAATGGGCGGACTCTGAGAGTGATCGTAAATTGAATTATGTTTCTTTGACTAATGTAAATATAACATAGCCGACAGGTTAGAGCTCTGATGCTTCCTAGTTTGGCTGATGATGTTATCAAAGTAATTTGAACTCTACATTTTTAAATTAGTAGTATGTGTTGCTACCGAATCCTTTGACTCCGGTGGTGCCTGATATTATGCATGCAAGGCTTTGTCCTCCTTCATTATATGAAAATTTATCTCTGATTCTAGTGGAGACTGGTGAGATTTGTAGAATTTTTGGCGGTGTTGGCGCTTTAAGTTTCTTTAGATTTTGAAAAAACTAATGGTCCTGAATCTGATGGAACATATGAACCTAAAAGGGCTTTTACAGTCTTGATGATGAAACATTTGATGGCTTGAAGTTATTGGCCAAGCCACTGCAATAAAACTCCAACTTTACAGCACACGTGAATCTCTCCTTATCCACAATTTCTACATATTTCTCCTGTGCCCTCCACACCCCACGCTCGCTTATCATTACGTGCATCTCACCTCCTCACTTTCTATTACTCGAGAATATTCTTTTTCAATCTTTTTCATTATCTTAAAATTTACCCCGTGAAAATGTATAAAAATTACAAACTCATTAGCATTTCCAATATATACAGCCGACAAAATAAATGAAAAAACAAATGATAAGTGCTTGGACAAAACTTTGTTTCCCGAACACAATAATAATGGAGATTTCAGTATATTCCTCTCTATAGTGAACACGACGCGCTCTGATTCGACGCGTGGGATATGTAATTGTCGGTCAACGAGAGAGCCACGTCATCTCTCACGGTGTTGTTTCTTATCATTCTATCATCCTCCAACGTCTTTTCAACACAGCAAATATCAGAGATTTATTGATAAATCACCAAACATAATAAATAAAATAAAATAAAGGAAATTGCTCATCTTCTTCTTCTTCTTCGATTCTCCTGAATCAAACTATTGGTTTCATGTCGTTCAAATCTCTGGGACGATCTTAAAAGAATCCCATTTTCCTTCGGGAATCTTACATTTTCTCAAATCGGAAAAAGTTTCCAATCCAGGGAAGAAAAAATCCATTAGAAACCGCCATGGATGTGACCTATTCTGATCTAATGGATTTCTTGAAGAAACCCTCTTTTACAGAGACATTCGTCGACATCTTACTCTGCGCAGTCCCGATTTGGCTCGCCGTGATGATTGGTCTATTGATCGGATGGTCTTGGCGTCCAAGATGGACCGGATTGATCTATCTAGGGTTCCGTTCTAAGCTTCGGTATCTATGGACTGCACCGCCTGGATTCGGCGCTCGAAGGCTCTGGCTTGCTTTCACAGCTCTCTCTGCCTTCTCCGTTTGCAGAACCATCTGGTCAAGGCTCGACAAATCGGCGAATGGTTCAGCTTCGTCGCAGACGCCTGAGGTTGTAGAAGAGAGTACTCAAATCGATGAAACAGGGTTAGTATATTACAGAACAGAATGAACATGAGCAGAGTCTCTGTTCTGTTTTTTTTTTTTTTTTTTGTGCTTTCGTCTGCGGATATTCGAGCTTTACGATTATCAATTTTGATTAAAGAAGTTTTGTGCTAACCAAAGTTTGGTTTTTTAATGATAGAAATATAGTTGTGTGTTTAAAAACGGAACCTTTACTTCCATGTTAGCTGGAAATGGTAGATTGTATGCTTATCCATCTTTTGATACTAATGAGTAAATGACATTATCAAAAAGGAATGATTGTGCGATAGCTGATTATGGTTAAAATCTGATGGAAAATGGTTAATGGATTTGCAGAGCTAGCGATAACACGACGGTGAAAAAGGAGGAAATTGTGACAGAGAATGATCTAGAGCATCTGTTAAAGCTGCTTGAAGTCGGAAATGAGGCTATGGAGTGGCAATCAATGATGAACAAGACTACTCCAAATATGAGCTACCAAGCTTGGCGCCATGAGCCTGAGGTAATCTAAATTTCATAACTCTTGCATTATCTACGTTTCCTTGATGTCTGAATCATGTAACTGAAGGAACGAGCCAAGTCATTGAGGAGTAGGCGCAAGACACTTTTGTCGATAAGTGAATTATTTAGAGTACTCAGTGGCCAGCTTTTAGATCGTTTGTTTCCATGAGATAGTTTTCTTTGCGATGGCTATGGATGATCGATTTCAGTGATCTATCTGTTGTGGTTTCTAGTAGTAGTATTCATGGTGTTTCCTTGAGTACGGTGTGATGCATTGCTTGATTTATGCCGTTGTGTGGCATTTTTTTTGACATTTTACTTGAAACTAGTTGTTGCTATATAAAACCGTGTTTTAGCCTGAAAGGTTGTGTTGTTTGTCAGACAGGTCCTGTTGTTTATCGCAGTCGAACTGTGTTTGAAGATGCAACTCCAGATATTGTTAGGGATTTCTTCTGGGATGATGAATTTCGGCCTAAATGGGATTTTATGCTTGCCAACTTCAAGACCCTAGAGGAGGACACTCAGACAGGAACAATGATTGTTCAGTGGAGAAAAAAGGTCTCTAGACTTATGATACTTTGTCCTTCTTAATAAACCACATTAAAAAAAAAAGCTATGCTCATTATTCATTTATTTTGTCTGCAGTTTCCCTTTTTCTGTAGTGACCGAGAGTATATCATTGGTCGGAGAATATGGGAGTCTGGAAACAAGTATTATTGTGTCACAAAGGTATGTTTTTGCCTTCCATGTATCCAAGTTTTAGCATTTATCTAAGTTTTAGGAAAGACCATTCTAAGTTTTAGCTTTGAGAATTTTGAATCCATAGAGAGAACTCCGGAAATGGGACCATTTGTCTATTAGTTCTCATTCCCTTAGCTCAGGACTAAGGCGCTTATCTACATTCATATTGCATGGAGCTGATAATACATTTCTAGGAGATTCATTGCATGGATAATGTAACGCTTGTTGATATTGTAGGGAATTCCTTATCCAGCTCTACCAAAGCGTGATAAGCCGAGGCGTGTTGAGCTTTACTTCTCAAGTTGGGTTATCAGAGCGGGTAAGCCTTTTAAAATACAAGTCTTTGATCCTTTTTTTGAAGCTGTGATTGTTAAGCATATACCAAAAAACTAAATGCAGTTGAGTCCCGGAAAGGAGATGGACAGCAATCGGCTTGTGAAGTATCACTAGTCCATTACGAAGACATGGGAATCCCCAAAGATGTAGCAAAGTTAGGTGTCCGTCATGGCATGTGGGGAGCTGTCAAGAAGCTAAACTCTGGTTTAAGGGCCTACCAAACCGCCAGAAAATCGGACTCGAGTCTCTCCCGGATCGCTCAAATGGCGAGAATCACGACAAAACTGAACATGGATTCTATAGAAACATCCACAGGAGATGAAGACAGAAGCAGAGCAATAGACTATGCAAGGAGACAGCGAGACAATTTGAGAATGGACTGGAAATGGTTTGTTGTAGGAGGTGTCGCATTGGCTTGTGGCCTTCACACTGGTGTCATTGGTAAGGCTTTACTGGCTGGAGCTGGCCAGAGACTTGCTCGCCGGTGAAAAACCTTTTTTCGTCGTATTCTTATTATTATTTATTATTGTCCCTTGACAGAAAAAGAGAAACATATAGATACATATAACTAAGGGAAATGTATTCTTTTTGCAACTCAGATGAGAAGGGCATGTGGTTTTGATGGTGAACCATGTAGAGTAGTATAGCTTTAAGCTATGGAGTCTTAAATTGTTCGAGTCTTATATTGTTACAGAAGAGAGTTGAGATATGTATTTTATAAGTTATATGAATCTACATAGCTCCTAAAAGCTTTAAAAAACATCTTTGCATATGACACGCTTAGTATCTCTCGTTGCGTCGACGAAAAAGGTATCTCTCTCATTCCAATGATCAACAGATAGCGAGATGTCAAAACGTATTCAGCAGATTTACAAAGTTTTTTTTTTCTTTTTGTAAAAAGAAGTAATCCAGGTTTTTACCACTTAATCCCTCTGAATGAGTGATACTATCCACTCATCAGATTTTCAAATGAGCCTAAAGCATTACTCTATTTTCGACTGGCCAAATGAGAGTAGTTAGGTCCGGGCTTGACCAAAAGAGCAACTCCTCTATAAAAGCTCACCACTACTATGTGTTTTGGAGGATGCAAAATCCTGTCGAATTTTCCTAAATTTTAAAAAGAAGTACATAAACTCAAATTACTAAAAATAAAAAACTAAATGATCCAACTTTCAATAAACCATAGATTCTACAAATAGAAAAAAAGTACTATAGGGAAGAACGAGGAGTGAGAACATGGTTTCATGCCTCAATTTTGCATTAGATTGTTGAAATTTCAAAAAACAGGTTTATCTAATTTGCCAGTTCTGTCTGGTTCATGGTTTTTGGCTGGTTTTTAAGACGGTTTGACACACCTGCCGGTTGGGTCCGGTTTTCAAACATTGAAAAGAATAAAGAAAAATTATCTCTTTGTATATCACAACCTAAATGTACATGTAATCAAAATTAGTATTGCTTTGATCTTAGTGAGGTTGCACACTCTGTCAAACAGATCAAGGAAATCAAGAGGGCTTTCAAGCAAACAAGACATACCCTCCAAGTTTTAATCAGAATCAAGGTCAGCAGGATTCATCTCAACAACAAGATTTTGATTTGAATGGAGTTCTACAACAGCTTCTCAAGGGTCAGCAAAAGACACAACAAAGAGTGGAGTACTCTTTTAATGACCTCAACTCCAAAATTGAGACATTACAGAGTAAGATGAAGGCTTTTGAAAGCAAGGAAGCATCATCATCAAGGCTGCATGGTTCTTTGCCATGAAAGCCAGAACAAAACCCCAAAGAGTTTTATAATGCCATAACACTGAAGAGTGGCAGGGAACTTTCTACAAGAGAACAACCTCCATTGCTCATTGAAGACAATGAGCAATTTGGTGGGAAGGTGCTTGTTGAGAATAGTCAAGATGATGAGGTTGTTGAGCTAGAAGTGAGTAAGAAGGACAAAGGTAAAGGTCTTGAGCAAGACAAGGTGCATGAGAAGCCATCAGAGAAGACTAAACCCTTTTTGCCACCACCTTATCAACCAAGGCTGCCTTTCACTAGAAAATTCAAGAAACAGTTGCTGGAGAAGTATATAGCTTTAATTGATAAGCAGATGGAGAAAGTTGAGATTACCATGCCATTGATAGAAGATTTCCTTTTAGTTCCTCAATATACAAAGTTCCTCAAGGATGCTATAGTGGAAAAGTTAAAAAAGCTTCAAGGTATAGTGGTATTGACTTATGAATGCAGTGCCATCCTTTATAGGAGATCAGTTCCAAAAAAGTTATCTGATCCAGTGAATTTTACATTGCCATGTAGTTTGGGTCCTTTGAAGTTTAACATTCAGTAAGTCTCATGCCATTCTCTATTGCAAGAAAGCTGGATTTTACTGTGTTCAAACCTTGTAGAATCTCCTTGGTGTTAGCTGACAGATCAGTGAGGCTTCCAGTTGGTTTACTAGAGGATTTGCCTGTCAAAATTGGTGATTTTGAAGTCTCCACTGATTTTATAGTCCTTCAAATGGATGATGAGCCTAATAATCCATTAATTCTAGGGAAATCATTCTTAGCAACAAATGGAGCCATAATAGATGTCAGGAATGGGAAGATTGACCTTCATTTGGGATCAGAGGTATTGAAGTTTGATATCAATGAGGTGATGAAGAAACTTACCATTAAAGGACAAGTCTTTTACATTGAGACTGTGGATCAGTTAGCTGATGAATTGCTAGAGGAGCTGCTCTAGATGATCACCTTCAAGTTGCTTTGACAAAAGAACCTGGAGAACATGGGTATATTCAAGATGAAATTTTTGGGTATATGAAGCTGTTGGACTCACACAGAGCAGTGCAGAGAGATGGTAACTACTTGGAGTTGGACTACAAGGACTCAGGGTCAAGTTCAAGGAGTTTCAAGGGAAACAATCAGGAGTTAAGGCCGGTTTACACCATTTCTTCAATGGGAACCGTGGATCAAGCCAGTTCTGGACAAGATCTGGTCGGTGTGGAGTCAGAAAATGACGTGGAGGAGATACACAAGGAGCCTGATCATGGAAATAACACCAAGGAAGCCAACATGGACCAAACAAGCTAAGCTTCAATAAAGATCTGAGTGAACTTAAAGCTCCAAAGGTGCAACTAAAACCTCTCCCCAGTGGTTTAATGTATGCTTTCTTAGGTCCCAATGACTGTTAATGAAAACCTGCTTGAATATGAAAAACATGCATTTGCTAAATGAACTAAGAAAGTTTAGAAAAGCAATAGCTTACTCACTTGATGATATAAAAAGGATCTCATCTTCACTTTGCAGTCACAGAATCCACCTTGAAAATGAATCAATGAGTTCTATAGAACATTAGAGGAGGTTAAACCCAAACCTCAAAGATGTTGTAAAGGAGATTCTGAAATTGTTGGAGGCATGGATAATTTATCTTATTTCTGATTCCAAATAATTTCACATGTGCATATAGTGCCCTAGAAAGATGGAATGACTGTTATCAGAAATGAAAAAGATAAACTGATCCCTACAAGAACTATAACAGGTCATATGATGTGCATAGATTACAGAATACTCTATGTAAAAAAAAAAAAATTACAGAATGCTCAATGTTGCATCTAGGAAAGATCACTTTCCACTGCATCTAGGAAACCATTCATTTTACTGTTTTCTTGATGGTTATTATGGCTTTTTCCAAATATCGATTCACCCAAATGATAATGAAAAATGGTACATTCACTTGTCCATATGGTACTTTTACTTATAGAAGGATGTCTTTTGGGCTTTGCAATGCACCAGCTACATTCAAAAGATACATGATGTCAATCTTTTCTAACTTGGTTGAGGAGATGGTAGAAGTGTTCATGGACGATTTGTATTTGTGGCTCTTCTTTCTCTTCTTGTTTGTCTAATTTGTGCAATGTATTGCAAAGATTTTAAACCTCTAATTTCAAGTTTTGCCCAAAAAAGGCACCAATTGTAAAAAAAAAATCCCCCTAGATAGGCACTATTGACTTCTAGAGAAAATGTCGACACCTCCCACGTAATCTTCTAAATTCTTTGATTTAAAATAACCCCATCAATAATATGAATGATGAATGTATCCTTTTTTTTTCAGTTCTATTTCAATCTTGGGATAATTTGGACTATCTTAATGAAAAAAACACCACAAGATCAAAAGTTTATTCATTTGTTCTGTCTATTCTTTTTAAAATATGATATACTTACGATATGCATGATTTTCATGTCTTAAGGGAAGTTGTAGATGACTTGATAGTTTAAGTTAGACATCAGAGATGCTTGAGTGTGGATCAATACAAACCATATCAGATATGCTAGAAATAAGTCATGGGAGGGATGGAGAGGGAAATGGAGAGGTTGAAGTCAATTCTTGTTAAATTAGACAAAGAAACCAGATTGTGTGATGGTTTTGTGCAGTTTGGCCATACTGAGGCTCGGGAAAAGGTTTTTAAATTTCTCTTGTGGCAAGAAAAGCTCCAAATAATGTATTTTTAATTTTCTTCAATATTTTTTTGGATGTTTTGGACAATTATCTACCACAAACAAAGTTTCTTACCATCCATTCTCTTATCATACTATCATATATATTCTTTAAATATCACACTTGTCATCCAAACTCTTTTGCTGGCACAGTAGTGACAATTCAAACAATGTGACTTTGCAGATTTTTGTGTGAGCCAAAACTCGCACAACCAGAAATTTGTTAAGGAAAACTTTGAGGGATCGGAAACTTCTAGGGTTTATCGCCAAAAACAGTAAGATCGAAGAAAGTTTTTATTGTTGTGAAGTGTTTAGGTTTTATTGCTCTCGAGTTGTCAAAGTTACAGAATGAATTGTATACATCGTCTATTTATACTAATTCTCTGAACCGCCTAGCCGAATCTCGGGAGAGATTTTCGGAATATTTCCTTATCGCCTCGTGCGGCTCACCGCCTTTGTATTTCGCCTAGGGTTTCTATGGGCTTCGTCTCTCAAGGCCTTGGTTCGGCCCATCTGAACTTCTCCACGGCTCGGCCTGCTTGCCATTTGAGTCGAGACGTGATTTGGTCCACCTCACCGAGGCGCGGCTCGGCCCAAGCATGTTGAAGTGCGGCTCGGCCCATTTCTCATGATACGGCTCGGCCCATCTATCTTTCTTCACGGCTCTCCCCATTGGTCTATCTTCACGGCTCTCCCACTTGGTGACCACGGCTCTCCCACTTGTCTTGGTGACCACGGCTCTCCCACTTGTCCTGGTGAGCACGGCTCTCCCACTTGTCTTGGTGAGCACAGCTCGGCTAATTTGTCTTCCTTCCATACTTAGTCATTTTGAGATGGTCTTATCCGCTTGGGGTGAAACCCGACCCCAATAGTTAGCCCCCCAGCTCGTCAGTTTCGGAGGCGAGAATGACGAGGTCCATTACTCCTGACTGTAGGATAAACCATCGAGTCAAGCTGTTTCGACTTAAGCCTAGGCGAGGTGTTTCGGGAATATAGATGTCGAGGCGTTCCCAAAAGATGCCGAGGATGCCGAGGCGTTTCAAGAGGGTGCTGAGGACGCCGAGGTGTTTAAGGGCGAGGCGATTAGTATTGGCGAGCCGTGACGAGGCGATTTAAGAAGGTTATGCCGAGCCGAATAAATGGCGAGGCAGTTCGAGAGAAAGTTGGTGCCGAGCCGTTTCATTAACGACGAGGCGTTTCAAGAGAGAGCTAATGCCGAGCCGTTTTGTTAACGACGAGGCGTTTCAAGAGAGAGTTAGTGCCAAGCCGTTTCGTTAACGACGAGGCGTTTCAAGAGAGAGCTAATGCCAAGCCGTTTTGTTAACGACGAGGCGTTTCAAGAGAGAGCTAGTGCCGAGCCGTTTCGTTAACGACGAGGCGTTTCAAGAGAGAGCTAATGCCGAGCCGTTTTGTTAACGACGAGGCATTTCAAGAGAGAGTTAATGCCGAGCCGTTTTGTTAACAACGAGGCGTTTCAAGAGAGAGTTAGTGCCGAGCCGTTTCGTTAACGACGAGGCGTTACTAAGGTAAGATGTCGGCTGAAAGCTCGGGTATCCCAACCGTTGGTCTTCCGAAAGAAAATTCCTGATCTATTGGCGCATGCATCCGACGCAGTTCGAGCCAGCTAATTCACCGCGGATCCCACGCGCTGTTGGACGGTTTCCCGAGGTTCACACGGAATTCACGCGCTTCGGTTTTCCTATAAATAGGCGAGCTCCTTCATTCTTCCTCATTATCTTCAGACTCACTCGTTTTCACTAAAGGTAGCTCTCTCTTCTCTCTTTTTTCTCTCTCTAGTTTATTTATTTTTAGGAGTTCTGAGGTCTCCGCCGTTCCAGATCTTTTTCCGGCGGAGGTTCGCCGAGTCGTGCTGTAATTCCTGTATAAGTTGTAAATTATGTCGAGCCGCTCCGACGATTCGCTGGATTCACTCTTTCATTACGAGCCGAGCCGCGTAGATGTCGAGGCGAGATGTACAGCAGAGTCCTCCGAGGTGTCTGTTTCACCGACCCCTTCCAATCGTTCATCTGACGAGGCGTCAAATCATGCAAATCCGTCAGATGTCGGCTCTCCAGATGACGAGCCGTCGGTTTCGACGAGCCGTCCCCAGGATCCCGTTTCTGATGAAGATATTGATCGCGCCGCACTCAAAGCCGAGGAGGAGGCATTTCCCTTTGACCTATTCGAGGTGAAGCGTGAGTTGGAACGTCTCATAGCGTCCCGAGGCGCTTCCACATCTGGGCGAGGGCCACGAGTTAAAAGACAAAAGCCTGAACCGCCTGGCTCTACGCTTTGCTCCCTTGAATCGCTCGAGGCGTTGAGGCATCGCTTCCGGATATCCGAGGCGGTGGAGTTTGTCGTTCCAGAGAAGAGCGACCAAGCCGACAAGCCTCCAGAGAATCACTTCACTCTGTACGAGGCGTTCTTTGAGCTTTGCTTTCTCTGGTTCCCGATCCCCAGAGTGATCCTCGAATATCTCTAGAAACACGGGATCTCGATTGGGCAACTCATGCCGAGGGGATTACGGCATATGATTGGCATCTTAGTCTGAAGCTTTGAATGCGGGCTTGATATCGAGCTGAATCACCTGCTGAACTTGCTGGAAATCAGGAAAGCTCTGAAAGGAAATAAATTCTATATTTCCAACAAGGCGAAGCGACGGATCATAGGCGGTTTTCCCAGCAAGGATCAGTTTTGGACTCAACGCTTCTTCTACGTCTTGGTGAACGAGGCGTCGGTCGGCGAGGATTACGTTCAAAGAACCAAGACCGCTTGGGGACGACTTGGTAGCCGACCCGAAGCTTTGCCTCGGCTCGGAACTGTTTTTTGGTATCCTCTTCCCTTACTGAATTTTTCCTTTCTTTTTTGCTTTGTTTTGCAGTTCGGAGCTTTCTTTCCCCGATTCCCGACGACCTCTTTACTGTTCGAGACTCTCTTTCGGCGCGGAAGGTTAGCTGGAGGAAGAATCTTACCCTCAAAAGAGTAGAAGAAGCACGAGCCATCCTTGCCAGAGTCCCCGTCAGCTCTTCGTCCTCCAGTTCTTTAAGAGATACCCGAGAGAAGATGGTGATAATCACTCTCAGAGACAGGAAGAGGCGCGAGGAAGAAGAGGCCACGAGACGAGCCGCCGAGGCGGCTCAAACGCAGACCGAGGCCGTCCCCCTGTCTGATCAGCCGAGCCGAGAAGAAGGTGAAACGGTCCGAGTCGCGGATGCAATCGTTACCGAGGCGGGCGAAGGAGGAGCAGCGCCCGAGCTGGAACCGGGCGAGATTATCCCCGAGGCGTCCAAAGATGACTCGGCGGCAAGGAGTAAAACTCCTTCAAACTCCGCAATCCTTGCCCTTCCAAAGTCATCGAGGCCGCCGACTTCGGTTGTACAGAAGCATGACCCGAGCCGTAAGCGTTCAGCAGCTGACAAAGGGAAGGGCGTCGCCGTTCGAAAGGACGAGCCGTCGAAGAAAAAACGCAAGTCGACTCCCGGTGATCCCGCCGGATGAAAATTGGTTGTCGATGACCCTGACGCCTCGGCGGTGATGTTCGCGCGCGTCAATAATGCGAATACGCGTCTTCCTCCCCCAGAGAAGTTGAGGAGACCGAGGTCGTACGGCGCGGTGGCGCAGCGCGGTACCAAGGTATACTCCATTTAATTTCTCTTGTTTCCACGAATTATCACTAAGTGATTAACGCGTGTTGCTCCTTGCAGTTTGTAGCGGCCATCAACGAGCTGATGGCTGAATACGAGGCGGACCTGTCAAAGGTCGAACGCCGCTTGGACGAGGCTCGAAATGAGACCGCGGCGACGAAGGGGAAGCTGGACGAGGCGATGTCCAGAGTGTCCAGGCTAGAAAAGGAGAAGATAGTTCTCCGCGCCGACGTTGACAAGGTTTCCGCCTCGGTGATTCGCCTGGAGGAGGCAAGGAGAGCCAAAAGCGCTGAGGTGGTGTTGCTCAAAAGGCGTATTGAGGCCAACGATGCTCTGTTCGAAGCCAAGGTCAAACCCGCGAAGAAGGAGGCAAGGCGAGAGCTGACCGTTAAGTTTCAGAAGCGCCTCGCCAATGTAGTGGAGAGTCTGGCAAGCTCGAGAAGGCCAAAACTGACGAAAACAAGCTGGGGCAAATCAAGGGTAACCTTGCGATGATCGCTGATCTGAGGAAAACGGACGCTCCGACGCTCGACGACGAGGAGGCAAAGCTGAAGAGCTGGGAGAACGAGTACGCCGATGACGAGGCATACGAGCGCATCGCCTCCGAGATTCGTGGTGAGCTGGTTTTTTCGCCCGTCTCGCCGGACTCGGTGGACACCAGCCTTGGCAACGAGCCGCTTGAGGAGACGGCGGCCAACCTGGGCGTCGCGGATCCGAACAGATCAAACGCGGGGACGCCGGCCCTCTCAAACCTTCTTGCCGAGCCCGAAACGCAGTCCGCGGCCTGATCTTCTCCGTTTTCTCCTATTTTCGTCTCACATGCTTCTGTACTTAGTATTTTTATCTGCTTTTTGAACTTGTATGTAACCGGTGCCTGGATGGCTTTATCCATCTGACAATTGTTATTTCTTTTGCATTTGGTTATGTTATTTTTTCCTTAGCCGTTTTCTGATTCAGTTGTCTCTAACGATCCGTGAGAATTTTTACGAAAACTGTTGGCTTAGAAGAAATTGTGAGGGATGAAAACTGTTGTGTCGAGAATGATTTTGATTGCTTCCTTAGCCAAAATTTTTGAAATTGATAGAAATACGGGCTAAGGGGTGAGTTGTTTTAAAGATCTCGTTTGGATTCTTAACTCCGAGCTGGGAGTTAGTTCTGTGGAGCGTTTTTTAGGTGATGCTGGAAAGTTTTTAGATGATAATGTCGAGGCAAATTTTTGCTGGCAATGCCGAGCCGTATTTAACGACGAGGCGTTTTCGCTGTGCATGGTGCCGAGTCGTGTAAACGACGAGGCGTTTTTTCTTTGCGTGGTGCCGAGCCATGTAAACGACAAGGCGTTTTCGCTTTGCATGGTGCCGAGCCGTGAAAACAACGAGGCGTTTTGTTTTTGATAGCCAAGGATGATTTGGTAGTCTCATTGAATTTGACTATGGACCGGCGTTTCCGAGAGGATGAGTATGTTTGTCCGGGTTCTAAGAGTTCACTTCGGTTTTAGAGAAAGCGATGTAATCTCGACTTATAATCTCGTGTGCGATAGTGAACTGTGGCGACCGATACGTTTTTGGTCTGATATTTGTATAGCGCGCTTTAACTTTTATCCATAGAGGATGTAACATGCACCCTCGTCCTAGGAAAGGTGGTAAAAGTTCGTTTAGAGAACTTTGTATTTGTTGCCCCGTTGTGGCCAACAACGGGACGAGGCATTCAGAGGCTTAGTTGCCGAACTGAAACTGAGGACCACCAAAGGTCCGAGGCAATCAGGTCATGATACCATGTCGAAGTGGTATGATTACTTGCCGAGGTGAGTGAAAAATTTAAAAATCCAAGCTTGTTAAAACAAGTTGCTGATTTAGAAAGAATGAGAAACTAGCCGAAACGATAATGAACGAACTAGAAATCCAAGGTAACGTGAAATAAATAGATGATTCAAAACGAACTGAAAATGGGCCGAAGTGGCGATGTTCCTAAGTGAGCAAGCTAAAATTGTAGAGTTAAAGGAGGTATGTGTATACGTACCCACTCCCCCCCCCCCTTTTTAGGAGGGGGGACAGCTAAACCCGTCCGAGGACGGGCTGCCTACGTACCCTTTGCAGGGATCAAGTCGTCCCGTAGTTCATGCTGGCCGTGCTGTAGCTTTAGTGATAATACTTCTTTAGATGTATTGCGTTCCATGATCTTAGAATTGCTTCGTCAGCTAGTGTTGCGAGTTCGTAGACTCCTGGACGAACCACTTTTGTAACCTTGTAAGGACTTTCCCAATTTGCTCCGAGCTTTCCTGCGTTCTTCTCGGCAGTGTTTTGGAAGACCTTTCGGAGGACGAGCTCCCCTTCTTTGAATCTTTGACTACGAACGTTTTTGTTTTAGTATCTCGCCGTTGCTTGTTGATAGTTCTGGATTCGGATTAAGGCTTGGTCGCGCTTTTCGTTGATTAGGTCGAGCTCATCTAGCATCATTAAGTGGTTCAAGCCCTCCTGTCCTGGTAGAAGTCTTCGTCGAATACCTGGAAAATCCACCTCGGGGGGAATTACGCACTCTGTTCCGTAGACCAAGGCGAATGGAGTTTCCCCGGTGGCTCGACGCGGAGTTGTCCGATGAGACCAAAGGACTCCTTCGGGTTCGTCTGCCCACCGTCCTTTCTTGGCGTCGAGCCTCTTTTTCAGACCGTCGAGGATCGTCTTGTTGGCTGCTTCGGCTTGCCCGTTCCCTTGAGGGTATCTTGGCCTGGATTTGCTTAGACGGATTTTCCACTTCTCGCAGAAGGCTTCAAAGCGTGTTGAGATGAACTGGGATCCGTTGTCGGTCACTATCTCGTAGGGGACCCCGTGTCTGCAGATGATATTTTTCCAGACGAAGTGTTCGACTTGAACATCCTTTATGCTTGCGTAGGAATCGGCTTCGACCCACTTAGAGAAGTAATCAGTGAGGACGAGCAGAAACGCTTCTGCTTCGAGCGATGTAGAGGTCCAACGATGTCCATCGACCATCTCATGAACGGATAAGGTGACGAAATTGACGAGAGGTTGATGAATTGTTGGAGCGTGCCGCTGACACTTCTCGCACTTTTTGCAGTCCTTGACCATCGTAGGCCAGAAGTAGCCATGCCGTTTTATCTTGATAGCGAGCGACCTTCCGCACGCGCCGCTGTGCACCTCGTGCATGATCTTTCTTGCCTCCGGTCCTTCGACGCATGTCATGAGAGGCCCTGAAAATCTCTATTTAAACACCTCGCCATCGACGAGGACATACCGCGCGGCCTGAGCTTTTAGTTTGCGGGTTTCCCATTTGTCGGTTGGCACCTCTCCATCGGCGATATACACTCGGATAGCTCCGAGCCATTCTTTGTCGCAGCCGTACTCCGGCTCGGCTGGTGAGGCGTCTTCATCCATAGGAATGGCTTCGTCGTCCTCTGGTTTTTGTTCAGGAGGATTTATCAGCCGAACTCCTTCCACCTCTTCGATGCTAGGACGTTCGATGAATTCGACTGGGATCGTCCGTCGGAGGTCTGGGTCCAAGGCGTCGGCCGAGGTGTTTTCTCCTCGGGGGATTCGCGTGAGTTCGAACTCGTCGAAATTTTGCACCAGCTCTCGGTCCACCTTGAGGTAGGCTCCCATTCGTCCGTCCTTCGCCTCATATTCTCCGTTGAACTGGCATGCTACGAGCTGTGAATCACAAAAAGTCCTTATCTTTCGAACCCCGATTCCCTGCGCTAATCGTATGCCGGCGATCAATGCTTCGTAATCTGCTTTGTTTTTCGAGGCGTGGAAGTTCAGGCGAAAAGACTGCTCCAATATTTCTCCGGTGGGAGAGGTGAGACGGATTTCTATTCCCGAGCCGTGTTTAGACGACGAGCCGTATAGAGTCGGCTCGTTTGTTGATTCGGCTGGAAGTTCAATGAGAAAATCTGCGAGCACCTGTGACTTTGCAGACGACCTGTTCTGATACTCGATGTCGTATTCGCTTAGCTCTATGGCCCACTTGGCGAGCCGACCGGATTGGCTAGGGCTGATTAGGATCGAGCGCAGCGAAAGTGTAACGAGCACAACAATCGAATGTGACTGAAAATACGGGCGCAGTTTGCGAGCCAAGATTACGACGGCTAGGGCGACCTTCTCGATCTAGGGGTAGCGGGTCTCGGTGTCGGTCAGTGTCTGGATGGTGTAAAAAATGGGTTTTTGCTCGGATCGTTCTTCTCTGATAAGCACCTCGCTTACAACTGTAGCAGACACTGCGATGTAGAGGAAGAGCGGCTCTCCTTCGACTGGTTTTGCTAAGATTGGTAGGCTCGCCAGATAATTCTTCAATTCCTGGAAAGCCGCTTTGCATCGCTCGTCCCACTCAAATTTCTTGTTTCCTCGGAGGTTGTCGTAGAATGGCAGGTATTTGTCTGTGGAATGGGAAATAAACCTGTTTAGCGCGGCGACTCTTCCTGTGAGCCTTTGCACTTCGCGCTTCGTCCTTGGAGAGGGCATCTCAATTAACGCCTTGATCTGCTTGGGGTTTACTTCTATACCTCGGTGAGTTACCAGATAGCCAAAGAATTCTCCCGAGGTGACCGCAAATCTGCACTTCGCCGGGTTTAGTTTTATGTTGTGTTTGTTCAATTGCTCGAAGCATTCCCGTAGATGCGCGGCGTGGTCTTCTTCCTTGAGTGATTTGACTAACATGTCGTCGATGTATACTTCCATGGTTTTTCCGAGCTGAGCCGCGAACATTTTATTGACAAGCCGCTGATACGTTGCTCCTGCGTTCTTGAGCCCGAACGGCATGACTTTGTAGCAGTATATCCTGCGGTCAGTTATGAACGCCGTTTTTTCCCGATCATTGGGGTGCATCAGAATTTGATTGTAGTCAGAGAACGTGTCCATGAATGTTAACAGTTTATTTCCTGCAGTGGCTTTGACGAGCCGGTCAATGTATGGCAAGGAAAAGCTATCTTTCGGGCACGCCTTGTTGAGGTCAGTGAAATCCACACAGACCCGTCACTTGCCGTTCTTCTTCTTCACGACCACCGGATTTGCGAGCCAGTCCGGATATTTGGCCTCGGCGATTGATCCTACTTTGAGTAACCTCTCGACTTCGTCGTTAACTGCTTTAGCTTGTTCGGGGCCAAGTTTCCTTCTTTTCTGCTTGACTGGCTTAAAGGTCGGATCCACATTCAACTCGTGACAGGTTACGTCGATGCTTATGCCTGGCATATCTTCCGCTGTCCAGGCAAAAGTGTTGTTGTTCTCCTTGAGGAGGGAAAGGAGTTCGCTTCTCAGAGGTTCTTCTAGTTTTGTTCCAATTTCGACGCATCGCTCTGGACGCGCCTCGTCTATGCACACTGAGTCCACTGCATCACATACCGGCTCGGCGCGTGTTTCGCGGCTCTCCGCGAACTGTAATTGTTATAAGAGTTTCGAGAGCTCGTTCGCGGGCTCTCGGTCTGTCTTCATCTTTTTGCGGTCTATGTCTGCTCGTGCGTTGGTGACGGGGTTCCTCAGCTTGTGCTCGGCCAGGCAGCACATTCGTGACTCCTTCTTATTCCCCCAGATCGTTTTGACACCCGCCGGAGTTGGGAATTTGAGGCAGAGATGATAGGTGGAGGGTACCGCCCTTGTCCCGTTGATCCATGGAGTTTCCATGATCACATTATAGATTGCTGGGTGATCAGTGACGCAGAATTCGACGATCTTAGTGACTCCGCCAGCTACCATAGGAAGCCTGATCGTTCCCATAGTCATCGTTGTTTCTCCTGAAAATCCGGTTAAAGGTTTGGGGATTGCTTCCACCTCAGAGAGGTCGATTCCCATTCTTCTAAGTGTTTCCCTGAAGATGACGTTCACTGAGCTTCCAGTATCGATGAGCACCCTTGCTACGTCATGATCCCTGATCGTTAACTCAATCACCAACGGATCATTGTGAGGTCGATCGATTCCTGCCGTTTCCTCCTCGGCGAAGGAGATCACTGTGTTTGGGATGTCGGTTGGTTCTATCCAATTCTCCTTTGCTTCGGCTCGGCGCTGATAGGCTTTGATGGAGGACACGGTATCTTGGTAGTATTGAGATTCACCCATGATCATATTGATCCTTTGCCTCGGCTCGGGTCGCTCTTCGGGTTCGCCTCTCCTGTCGCGCTTGGAGTTATCGCCTCGTCGGGGAGGATTCGCGGGTTCCGCCGCGCTGCTCGGCTTGGCTCTTTCTTGTGATTCATTAAGGATGAGGTCTTTGAGGTTGCCGCATTTTGGAGCTCTCCCGCTGCCATCTTAGCCGCGAGTTTTGCTCCTAGAGTTCGGCATTGTGCCGTTGAGTGCCCGTAGGTCTGGTGATACTCACAGAAAGCCTTCTCGTCGTAGTTGGCAGACTTTCTCACCCAAGTGTTGTTGCGCGGCTCTCCTCTTCCGCGTCCGGTGCCTACCTGATAGTTATGGGCACCTCCGCCTCTAGGTTCATCCGAGCTCTGCGTTGTTGTGTTGTTCGATGGGTTGCCCTTCTTCGCGGGGCGCTGCTTTTGTTGCTTCGTACTGCTCGTCCAAGTTTTTCATTTCCTCCTCGTTTACGACGAAGTCTGATGACCGGTGCAAAGCGTCTTGAATTGTTTGCGGCGTGTTGAGAGCCATCTCCCGTCGGAACTCGGATTTGTACCACAAAGATCGTTTCAGAGCCTCGAGCGCAGCCTTGTCGCTTATCCCTTCTATTTTGGATACGACTGTCTTGAATCTTGCCATGTAATCCCGAAGCGATTCGTTCGGTCCTTGGGATAGTGTCCACAGGTCGGCATCAGATGTTCCTCTGTCCATAAACATCGAGTATTGTTTAAGGAATAAGGCGGAGAGCTGTTGAAAACTGCCGATTGAATTGCGTTCCTGTCTTGAAAACCACTCGAGCGCGGCGCCCTTAAGATGCTCCACGAAGAATAGGCAGTATCCGGCATCTACTTCCCGTTCGGTCAGTTTAGCGGCGTTATTTGTGAAGGCCCGTCCCATTGCTATCCGAAACGCTGTGATGTGTGCTTTCGGGTCGGTTGTTCCTTCGTAGAACGGGATTCTCACCTTCCTGGGCTCGGAAATCCTTACCTCCGTGATTCTTGCCGTGAATGAAGTTCTCTGAGTTTCTTCAAGCATCCGGCGATTTCGGGCGCGGCGCTTGTTGCGTTGTGCACTTGGGACTTCATGACGCGTATTTCAGCTACTGCCCGAGCCATTGAGGCTCGCAGCTCTTTGAGTTCGAGAGTTTGTGCGTGAGTCATTCCCTTTGATTGGGGGGTCGCTCTCGCTCCTCTCTCCTCGGCTCGTCTTTGCGCTCTGCCTGCTCGATCCACTAGAGGTTTTCTTCCTCCTCGGTTGGGTTGTCGCCGTGAGTCGGATCGGAGACTTCGTCAGTTCGAACGCCGTTTAGTGCCGAGGCGAGCTCTTCTTGACTTATTCGCCGAACCGAGCCGGTCTGTTGCGGATTCATGGTTCTGTCGTTCTGCTGGGCGTCCACGTCGATCGCATCGTTCTCTTCTTCGCCGGCTCGTCGCCTTGAGTTCCGGCGGAGAGGGGGCGGCTCGGTCATGTTGACTCGGGTCGCCGCGGGAGTCTGTTCGTCGAGGGGAAGAAACATCGGAGGAGCCGAGGGGTATCTTACGCCGCTCCCTGAGGCTTCTGCAGGTGTTGAGAAATCGAAGCGTCTCTGGATTCCATCCATCGGGTCGGGAATTCCGGCTCTCCAAGTTGGGTGTAGTCGCTCAGCCGCCATCGCGTCTGAGCCTCTCCGTAATCGCCTCGTTTCTTTTGTCCTGTTCGTCGATTTTCTTCATCAACGCAGCCATCATGTTTCGCATCTCCTCTTGGGTTTCGGTAGTTGCCGTCGTTGTGCCTGATGCTGGAGCGTCCTTCTCCGCGCTGTTATCGTTGTTGTTGTTGTTATCGCCGAGGGTGTTGCTCGCCATGTTCTTCAGATCTTAAAGTCTTGTCGATTTAGAGTAAGAAAGTTTCGAGTCCCCTCAGACGGCGCCAAATTGTGTGAGCCAAAACTCGCACAACCAGAAATTTGTTAAGGAAAACTTTGAGGGATCGGAAACTTCTAGGGTTTATCGCCAACAACAGTAAGATCGAAGAAAGTTTTTATTGCTGTGAAGTGTTTAGGTTTTATTGCTCTCGAGTTGTCAAAGTTACAGAATGAATTGTATACATCGTCTATTTATACTAATTCTTTGAACCGCCTAGCCGAGAATCTCGGGAGAGATTTTCGGAATATTTCCTTATCGCCTCGTGCGGCTCACCGCCTTTGTATTTCGCCTAGGGTTTCTATGGGCTTCGTCTCTCAAGGCCTTGGTTCGGCCCATCTGAACTTCTCCACGGCTCGGCCTGCTTGCCATTTGAGTCGAGACGTGATTTGGTCCACCTCACCGAGGCACGGCTCGGCCCAAGCATGTTGAAGTGCGGCTCGGCCCATTTCTCATGATACGGCTCGGCCCATCTATCTTTCTTCACAGCTCTCCCCATTGGTCTATCTTCACGGCTCTCCCACTTGGTGACCACGACTCTCCCACTTGTCTTGGTGACCACGGCTCTCTCACTTGTTCTGGTGAGCACGGTTCTCCCACTTGTCTTGATGAGCACAGTTCGGCTAATTTGTCTTCCTTCCATACTTAATCATTTTAAGATGGTCTTATGGGTGAAAACCGACCCCAACAATTTTCCAATACTTCATTAAAGATTCTTGAAACAATAGTGACATTGTAGTGGAATTTACTCATACTTTATTGTTTGTCAATATCTCATAAGGGAAAAAATGGAATATTGGCAAACAATAAAGTATGAGTAAATTGCAGTAAAAATAAATTTTAAATTCAACATCAGAGTAAAAAGTTTTATTTCTGTAAGATAAAATGTCAAAAATTTTGTAGTTAATCAGTAACAACAACTTTGTTGAATAGTAACTACTTGCAGATATACTATAGCAATTATATGAATCTACATAGCTCAAGCTTAAAATCTTTCTTTGCAGGTGACACACTTAGTATCTCTCACTGCGAACAGTTAGCGAGATGTGAAATCTTATTTCTTTGCAATGCGCACAAGCCGTTCTTCTTATGGTTGCAGATGAAGTTACTACACGTTCTGCAGATCTACAAAGGTTGCTTCTGGTGTTGTGGAGGATGCAGAATCATCACCAAACTCAGTGTCTGATTCATCTGAATCCCAGTCGTCATCATCTGAATCAAATTCAACATCAGATATTAAACCCTTGGCCTGAATCTTACCATCTTCTTCCTCATCTTCGTATGTATATAAATAGAGGTCATCTCCTTCTCCCTACAATAACCGAAGAGCACAAGGGAATGTGAGTTAAACACAAAAGATGATGATGGTGAGAAATTCAAGAAAACGAAGTGATTATAGTGCAAAAAAACACATCATACATCTGTTTCTTCGGTCTCCTCGTCGTTGGAAGGATAATCCATGTCATGCTTGTTGTAAGCAACCTCAACTCCCTTGTCTTTTTCAAGTTCCACTTGTTCCTGACAGAATGAATTCAGAGTCTTTGGTTAGTTAACGTTGCAGAAAAAAATACGCATTCGTTCTTGAATCAGTAAAAGATAGAGAGAAGAACCATACGATTTCAGCTCTCAGCTGCTCTGTTCTTGCCTGTACCGCCGCAATGTGTTTTATAATAGCCTGTTGAATCCAAAGTATCCAAATAAGAAAGCAAACTAAGTGTTGGAAAAAAATGTAGAAGTCAAGAATAAGTTTGCATATTTTTAGACCAACAAACGTTGCTGCATAATTGAATCACGAACCTGGCGTCTTTGGAGCTCTAGAGAACGTGCCAAAGCTTTCCTCTTTGTCAAGAGGTTTTTAGGCCTCAACTCGGAAGGACGCTTATAGTCTTTTCCTCTATACACGATAATGGCATAGCCTTTGGAGATCTTGTCAACAGAAACCAAGATACCTCCACTCTCGGCCTCAAGGGCTATCGCCACTTTCTTCGCACCCTCGAAAGTTTTAGTCTTTACAAGAATCTTGATCAGCTCTCGGTACTTCCAGTGCAAGTGCATGTTCTCCACAGTACCATCAAACACCCCTCTTCGACCTGATGAAATCAAATCAAGTTTTTTCTCAGATGAGTCCACATCCCAGAGAACACATAACTCAAACACAGTTGATTACATTAGCCTACGCATTGTTTAAACAATTTTACCAAGAAGTAAGAAAGCTTTCATCTTCAATCCGAGCTTCTGGAACATAAATCTCTCTTCATCTGTTATGCCCTCAAAGTCTGTTCTCTGCTCTGCTGGCTTCAGCGATTCCTCCACCTTAGCCAACGCCCGTTCAGCTTTCAGCAGCCTTTTCTCAGCCTAGAAGGGTTTAATAATCCGCTTAACTCAATGAGCAATCTTTATAACACCAAATGTGAAATATAACTTGACAGGTAAGAAGTAAAGGCTCAAGAAAGGAACTCACAAAAGCAAGTTTTCTTTCCAACTTCCTGACAAGATTTGCAGACCTCAGCTTCTCAGCCTCTTGTTTCACTTCCTCCACATGAACATCGTCATCAAGATTCTTTCCCCATTTACTACTTGCATCAAGAGTTTCTCCAAGAGTACCGGTAGAAACAGAGTTTTGATTAACTTCAATACTTGGGACAATCAGAGCTGATGATGCTCTTAGACGTGCCTGTTCCTCTTCGTCTTGAAAAGTCCTTGCAAGTCTCTCCTTCTCCACCAATGCTTTAGCTACTTCTGGTGACAAAAAACTCTTTCCTCTGTAGAAAACCAAGAAGTCTTTGTTCCTTGAGAGCAGCATACCTCCCGTCAATCTCTGCAGTCACTTACCAAGATCATGATATCGAACATTCACTTTTAAAAATACAGACAACTTCTAATTTTTCAAATGATATCCACATTAGTATAAAAACAGCTACAACATATTTGCATGTGACTCAGCTGTGAAATCTTATTACCTTGATATCCTCAGCCATTCTCTCACTAGTAGTCAATTGTACACCACGTTTAAGTGCAACCTTAGCAATTAAACTCTTTTCCCATAACTTAACCATAGCTGCTGCCAAACCTTGCATTTGTCTACTTCGACCTGTAGATCAGAAGAAAATCTCACCCTTCAAAGATCTTATCACGCGGTACAAAAAGCCACAAAGGAAAATCCAAAGTCCAATACCTAAAGCAAAGTGTGGAGGAAGAACTGTGGCAAGTCTTCTTAACGAAGTTGCCTCCTTTGTTCCCAGAGTTGATCTCACTCCATAAGGAAGTACCCTGAAAGGTGGTTCGTAACCAGGAACGATCCCCGGAAGCAAATCAGCATCAACAGGTAACGGATAACCTCCCTGCCAGTCTGTGTAACGAGGACCAAGACACTCTAACAGTTCGTTTATTTCATCTTCATATTCTACATCTTGTTGAGATATCCTCTCTTTATTTCCCACAATGGCCGTCTCCTTCTCTAGCTGAGGAAGATGCACTTGTTGAACGCTATGATCCACTGTACTTGTACTTGTAGGTAAATAAGACGGTGAAGTCTCTGCTCTTCTATATATTTGCTTGTTCAGCTTCATTGATGCATCTCGGTTGCTGTCATTTTTGTATTTGTACAAGGAGATTGAAGTACCTGACCTCCAAATCACCAAACCACCAGTTTTTCTCTGTCACAGTGAAGTAGAAAGGACATTAGAATAAAAAGTTTATCATTCCTAAACTCCAAACATCAAGCCTTTGAAAACTGAATAGAAGTAAAAACCTCCAAAATCTCATGCATCCTTCTCATGTTGAGCGCACTTGCACCTTCGATCTTGAGCCTCACAATCTCTGAGCTCTTCCACTTCTCCTGAATCGCCTCCACCACGGCCTGAGTAACACCTGCACCTTTAACTCTCATCTTGCTCTTGGTTCGAAACATCACATTCCTCAACCGATGCAGCTCTGATTCCGGAAGAGTCATCTCCGCGAGCGAGTATCTACTCTCCTTCTTCGCTGTCCACACTCCATTCACTAGCTCCTTCTTCTCCTTAGAAGAACTCACCTTCTCCCATGGAAACTGAGCTTCTCCATCGCTTCTAAAGACACCAAACGGCGATTCCTCAGAGAATCCACCTCTCCTATTCCGCACATTCTCTTCTTGGACATCGAATTCGTCCTCCTCTAACCCTTTCTCAACTCTCCTCTCTTGATCATCGTCTACAAATCCAAACTTTTTCAATTTCTCAACAATTCTCTCCATTGTACTACCCCGACCACCACCATCAGTAATCCCACTATTGTTCTCGCCACTCGTGACCTCTAATTCCGAAAATCTCTCTCCTTTCCGATGATTTAAAACTACCTTTTGTGGTTTAAATTGATTATGCTTATGGTTTCTGTTCCAATCCTCATTCCTACTGCTACTATTACCATCACACGATAATCTTTTAGCCTTCTTCATAGTAGAGAAATCCAATCTCCTCGATGAAGCTTCAGCACCGTTATGTGACCAAAGTGAAATTGATGAGCCGTACCTTAAGAATCGAAAGGAACTGTTTCCATGGAATTCGCAGAAGGAGCTTCCCAACGAATTAACAGCTGCTGGGCAAAAATGGTGACTTGGATTCATCGTCATCTCTGAGACAAATTATCTCAAATGGGTACTCACAGAAACATAGAAAATCTTAAATTCATAGAAAAATGCCGATATAAATTCCAGCTTTTCTTTTTTTTTCCTTTCGGCTACGAGACGAAAGCTCTGGATCTGTGTTATCCATGGCGGGGAAAGATGGTGGAGATATTTAGAGGGTTGTTTGGATATGTGGTCTTTCGTAACCGGGCCAAGAACAAATTCTTTTTTAACAAACATGGCCCAAAACGGCGTATTCTAGTAAAAGTTCAACAGAAAGAGGCTAAAATGCGCTCAAAATGCAATAGAGTTCAGTAACATACGTCCTTTGTGTCCGGAACCATTTTTCTTCAGTCAAAAGTGCTATTACAAATTTGCAGAGAGTAGGAGAAATCTATGAGTCATCGAATTTTCTTTCCAAGGTTAGATTTTTTTCGCCCTTTTGATTTGCGATTCTCCTCTGTTTTTGTTGAAGATTTTGTTACGCGTGCGAATTCGATTTAGTGATAAAGGGAATACATTTGGGTTTATCATTTTGAAAAATAGAGGGAAAGTTTTAATTATTACGATGATGGGTTTCTCTGTAAATGAAGTTTTCAAGGTAGAATCGAACATCGAAGGAGATTTCAGACAGTTATACATATGTTGTGTAGCTAGTTGGTATTGGAAGCAAGAAGCATGTATCGATTCCTCTTTCTCTGTAAGGTTATTGTGGTTTTCTTGGAGTAGAGAAAAAAAAAAGGAATCTTCATGTATCTGTTAAGATCACTTCAGAGTTGTGAAAATGAGCAGTTTCAGTGTTTTCAGTTAGGGCTTAATGTAAATGAGCGAGCAGTTTCAGTTTTTGACTAGTTTCCTTTCAGTTTTCTTCTTTTGGTTGATTCCTTTGCTCCAATCTAGAATGAAGCTGATCAAATAACTCTTAGCAGTTACATATAAGGCTAAACGCTCTAACTTTAATCATAAAATTTGTTATCTGCAGTTGCTTAATTGATGGTTTCTTGATGACCCGCACTTTGAACTGCTTTATAAATCTTCTTTTGTCAGGTGGAAATTGCGAGTTAGAGTTATGAGCAGCGGTTTATAGTTTTAGGACTCATTTTGTATCTGTTAAGATCACTTCAGAGTTGTGTAAATTTCCCAGAAGATTGTTTGACCTGTTAAATCTTGTTGAAGCAGTTTTAGTGCTTTTTTCCAGGTTTTAATGTGAATAAGCAGTTTCAATTTTTGACTACTTTGCTTTCAATTTTCTGCTTTTGGTTGATTCCTTTGCTAAGCTGAACAATTAACTCTTAGCAGTTACATTAAACGCTCTAACTACTTAATTTGATGGTTTCTTAATGACCTGCACTTTAAACTGCTTGATTAATCTTTTATAGTTCTTGTTTATAGTTGTAGGACTCATTTTGTCTTACGGTTTGTATGATTACTCCTTGAACTTGGCCTCAGGTGAAACATGTTTTCAGAAGTAGAAATTACTCGGGACGTGGCTATATGTGGCAAACTCTTGAAGAGCCAATCGCCATCACACCAACAGATTATATCAAGACTACTCAACGATCTAATAGGCGAGACAGCATGCAGGGAACACGGTTTCTATCTCGGCATCACCGCCCTAAAGAGCATCAGTAACAACAACAGTAACAACAACAACAACAACAACGATCATCAAGAACAGGTCCTCAGTTTCACTGTCTCCTTCACATGCCGCACGTTCTTGCCTGCAAAAGGAGATATCTTGCAAGGGGTTGTATACAAAGTGTATTTGACCGGAGTTTTTATCCGGTCGGGTCCACTCAGAAACGCATACCTCTCTCGCTTGAAAATGCCGGGTTACCGGTATTTACCGGCTGCAGAGTCAGAGGACGAGAAGCCGTGTTTTCAGAAAGACGATCTCACTAAGATAGCTGCTGAAGTTGTTGTGAGGTTTGAGGTTTACGCAGTGCGGTTTGAGGATGGAGTAGACACAGAAGGAAACGATGTTCAAGTTCTGGCAACTATGGAAGACGATTCACTTGGTCCCATCTCACTCACAGGATCCGATGAGCCGTACATGTGATTGTTATACAAACCTGAAGTCTTTTGATAGGTTAAGTAATCTTAGCCTAGCTCTTTTATTCCCTTTCATTTTTGAGATATCCTCTTTAAGATTGCTTTCTTGATTGGTTTAGGTTCCAATTATGAGATTAGTTACAGTTGATTAAAGACATGAAACTCCAAATTGTCATTAGCCAATCCTAAAAACAGAACTGGTTAGTTTCGAGTTCGGCCAATTCCCCTGAAAAGAAACCAACCATATGGGAAATTGATCGAAGTCAAACCGAATGTCTCTAACCAGATTACCAAAGTTAACCGAACCAATTTCTATTTCTTGTCCCCTTCATTGACCGGAACTAAAACCAACCCGAAAGTTTTGATAAACCAATCGGTCTATAAATCTTGATAAACCAACTAAACTAAACAGAATCTGAATAACATAAACTGAAACAAACCAAAATCAGTACAAAAATTTAAATAAATATCATCGGTTCATACATCCTGAAACCAGATCAACTAGTTCAATTCAACCTTCTTCAAAATAAAAAATAAAATAAAAAAGTTCCAAAAAAGGACTTTTGGGTCTTAATATTACATCAATCAGCTCTAATTTCTTGATCTGAAAGTAGAGCAGATGCAGACTTATTCAATAATTGAAAAGAGTTTTTTGAGAATAAAGAGAGAAGATAAGCCACAAGATAACTTGCGCTAAAAGTAACCTTTGAGCATAGCTAAGTCACGGACTCTCGGGTTTAGGTTTGCGACTGTAGGAGAGGACCAGCATGTAATTAGCACCTGAAGCTCCCACATTTGTAACGATTCTTCGAGGACATGCAGTCGCAATCCAATACGCTAATAAGTCACACAGCAACATCGATGGATCCAAAGGCTGGTTCCTCAAGTATAACTCCACCTGCAATAATCCACAAAACCCTCCAAATTAATTAGAGCCTAATTCCCTCTCTAAATCGATATATCGTTTCTGTTTGAGTGAAAATCAGAAGTTTAAGAAAGAGGAGGAAGAGGAAGTTACCTCGTCCTCGCTTTCGAGTTTGAGTTTCATTGCAACGTACTTCTGGACATATGAAACAGGTAAGTTACTGTCCCTGTGAAGATTAACAAGCAAATAATCATAAAAAAAAGTTAATTTGTTGAATAACAATTTCATGTAGATACATAATAAATATAGCTATGTAAATATTGTAAATTTACACGTAACCATTTTATTGCCATTATGACTAAGGTACTTCTTTCTTTTACATGAAATGGCATGAGAGAGGTGAGAGGTTGCCATCATCATCTCTTTCTTATAACATCATCATATCTTTAGTATATATTATCGTTTTACCCATAAGATACAATGCTATACTATATTATTCATAAATCCTAAATCCAATATACTAACCCTAAATCCTGAATCCTTAATGCCAAACTCAAACAATCAAGAAGTTTCAAACACTATAAATGTTTTAAAACCCTAAAAAGAGAGGTTAATTATTTAAAAAAAAAACTACTCCATTGTTGTCTCTATGTAGATCATTCGTATGTCTATATGTTTTGTGTAGAATTAAGTGAATATTATGTTGTACTATATAGAAACACATAAAATAAAATGTTATACTATACTTTTAAACATAAAACATAAGTCCTACATAAATAAATGTACAGTCCAAAATTCTAAACCCTAAACCTAAAAAGCTAAACTTCTAATCCAAAAATAAGCTTTAAACTCTGTGAATAAACTCGAAACCAAAAACAAAAATGTAGTTTTTAAAATATGTGTAAAAACTAAAACTGTGGTATGTGAGAAAAAAAAAAGTTTTTGTCAGTATGATTATATGTTTAATATGAAAATCAAATTAGATGAGATGGGGGTAAAAGAATCAAGAAATAAAAAAGCGAGGCTGCATAGTGTGTTATAAAGGGTAATTAAGTATATGTTGTAATTTATATAAGGAATATAGTAGCCAAAATTATCCATGTTAGTAAAATATAGTAGGGCTTTTGGTTATTTAACATAATTTCACCCCAAAAATAATTACCGTAACTGAAAAGACAAAGGTATTTATTAATTCAAAAGAGATGAAGAAGTGAGCTTACTTGATCCTCAGGTAACGAGAGGGGATTTGTGGCAATGGTGCATCGGTATCCCTAAAAGACAAGCACGAACATGTTTTAATATAAGACATATACATTTAAGCAAGAGATAAAAATCTGAGCAATACTAAAGCCTTACTGGTTTTTAAAAGCGAGTAATGTAAACCAGAGTGGAATATTGTTGTCTCCAAGAGCATTTTGTGGTGCATCGTTCCCCACAGGATCAGCTGCTTGCTGTGGTGCATCGTTTCCCACAGGATCAGCTTCTTGCTGTGGTGCATCGTTCCCCACAGGATCAGCTGCTTGCTGTGGTGCATCTTCTTCTTCACCACCAGAGGTTTCCTCCTCTGTATCTTCATTGGATAGGGGGACATGGTTTTGATCTTCAAAGCCATTAGAATGCAAAACCGGCTCATCAACCATTGGCTCATTATCCATTGGCTCATCATCCATTGACTCATCAACCATTGGCTCATCAACCATTGGCTCATCATCCACTGGCTCATCAGCTCTCTCCGACTCGACACTACTTTCACCGGTTTGTGTTTGCATCAACGGTGTCGTACCATCTTCAGACTTAACCATTGTCAATGGCTTGACATCTTTCATATCCATGGGAGATGACGAAGAAGCTCCAAAAACAGTAGGCTCCATATTGACACCAATGTTACCGACGAGTGGTTGCATCAAAATTTTGTTGTCATCTTCCTCAGCCTTACTCGGTATCAATGGCTTGCCATTTTCCACAGCTATCAAAAAACAAAAAAAAAAGTTCATTTAGTGAGTAAATGCAAGGTGACGTAATATAAGTTTCTAACCAATTTATAGATTATTTATTTATTTTTTCATCCATAGTTATATGGATATAACTATTTCTATGAAAGATTAAAAGTTGTACATATACACATAATATGAAGCTCATGATAAATGACGACTCACTGGTAGATTATAGTGTTAAAAGCATCACGAACGACTATGAACATTTCAAGTGGGAGTCTCTGAGATCTTAATGAGTACTTCGACATGAAAATTAAAAAAAAAAAGATTAAAAAAGTAAAAAAAAATAGTGAAAATCGATTTTAATTTGAGAAATTTTGAGAAGCCCATGAAGAATTCTTAGAGACTTGTCACTTTATAAGTAGTTCAACTATTTTTTTCAAAAATTAAATTTAAATTTATAAATGAATCATTTTAAAATATCAAAATCAAATTGTTAAGAAACTCTTTTGAGTACTTCAACTGATTAATATGCGGGATAGAGATGAAACTATACCTAACTTTTGTACATTATAATAAACGTAAATATAAATTATAATTATAGAGATAAAAATAAATATTCTAAACTACAAATTTGGTGTATATATCAATAATCATCTATCTTTCTTGATGATTTTCATAATCTCGACTATTCGACTAAATCGATTTCATTGATATATTCTAATTTTTATTTTATTTTCAATAGTAAGATTATACCCAATGAAATATCCATTAAAATAAAGAATGCAGAACCCCAACAGAACAAACTGCTGCTGAAACAAAAGAACAAAAACAGCTAACAAGATAAATTTGCTCAAATATTCATATAAAAATTGGAAATGAAAGAAAACAATTTAATTAGAGGGAATTGAGGGCTCACATTTGTGAAGACACTGGTTTAAAGATGTGCCTTGGCCAATTAAATTTTTGCAGATATCACAAGTCTCTGCCGCCATCTTTCTTTGCCTCTCCTCAATTTCTATCAACAACAACAACAAAAACAAAACGCAATGAAGATCTATTTTGATATTGTAAAAATGGATATTTGTTTATGAACTTCACCAATATTAAGTATATTAATAACAGCACAGCTAACACTTTTGAGACTTAAATTTCATAAGTTTTATAGATTCTAAGTTTATTGTTAACAAACTAACTCCAAACCAAAATAAATTACTTTGACCAAAAAAATATGTATTTTAATATGGTATATAATCTATATTGAATTTTTTTTATAGATATATAAATACAACATTATTATGGTAATATAATATTTCAAATTTAAAAATTAAATAAAAAACAAACCGATGCACACGTTTTTTTACAAAAATTTGTTTGTTTGTTTGTTATCATAATGTTTGATTATCGTTTTCATTTTTCATAGTTGATGCTTAAGGAGACTCAAATGCTAAATATCATTATTATGCTGTTTGTTGGACCTTTTTTTTTTAGATATTGAAATGATAAATATGCAACTGTGCTTTGCCCCACAAAAACAATATGTAAGTGTGCTAAATGAATATGGTTTCTTATTTATCATTTGTATGAAACGAATCTGACGCCAAAGTAAAGTGGGCACATTTTAGAAAGCCTAAGCTAGTATTTGGGTTGTTATGCTTATTTGTTTGAGAATTGCTTCTTAATAATAAAAATTATTCTTTAAAAGAGATTATATATATAAGATATGTACAAAAGATATATAGAAAACAAAATAGATAAATAGATCGAGTTATATATCCGAGTTCCAACCTTCGTAGTAGTAGTTAATGGTTAAGAATTGTTTGTTGGATCTTTTTGTAAGAATTGTAGACTTGTAGTGGAATATGTGAGTATGCAAAACGGTTTTTATATATTGAAAGCAAACTAAAAGCTTTAACAAAAAAAAAAGAAAACAAACTAAAAGACATGAACAAATACATTGAAAACAAAAATACAAGCGCACATACCTTTGTAGCTATGACGTTTACTTTTTAGCTTGCACAAATTCCTTCATGTGACAATGATATATATAGTGTTAAACTATTTGATGTTAATTAATTCATTTTTAACAAAGCTTTTTTTATTTTAATCAACAAAAAAATATTTATGTATTTCTGAAAAATGAAAGACTCATAATGTGCATGAATCAAATTTCATATATACATTATATGCAAACACTAAAATTTTATTCTGTACTTTTCTATATTAAGGGTAAAGTGCATGAAACAAATCTTATTTAGATTAAGTTAGTTTTAAAATAATATAGAAAAAGGGTAGTCAAAATTCCAATTCTTCTTTTTTGTTTTCTTTTTAAAGATCACAGAATACCACAAAAATGAAAATTTAAGAATTGTGACTCTATTAGAAATAAAAACATAAAATTGCTATTCAATCTTCATACATGGAAATTGATTTCTTACAAGATCACAATGTACTATAGATTGTTAAACTTTGATCATAGCTTTGTCTAATTTTGAACAAAATACATAAATATTTTATTACACTATTATATATACCTTTTTAATTATAAGATAGAAAAAAGCTATTATTAAGAAACATTTGGATGATATTACAAAAGAATCTTTTAATTTAAATTGTCAAAATTGTTATTTAAGGGATTATGATATATATCATGTATAAAATACATCCGAAAACGTTTCAAGATAAGTTGACATGACTAGCTTTGTACTGGCATTCTTATCTGAATAACACGATTTATAAGTTAATATGAAAAAAATTTGACCAGCAAATATATACTAACACGAGAATAACAAACTTAACTAAAATATAATTTAAATATAAATGTCTTTATACCTTGTAAATTAAATAGGAATCAGACTGCCAAAAAAATTGTTATTATTTTACAAATCAATTCGTTTTGTTTTTTTTTTCCAAATTAGATTTTAAATAAAAAATTAGTTTTATCTCTATTATTTTAGGTTATTAAATTGAGAATTTTTCTTAGTAAGCGTCGAAAAACACAATTATCATGAAACAAAGGTAGTACAAACGAAGAACTGCTGATTGATCTAGCTAAAACCCGAAGAACCAAATCATTTTGAAAAGTAATATTTAATCCTAGTTTTAATTGTTGTTCCTTATGATTTATCATTTTCGAAGTTCAAGCTCAGCGATTTGAATAGAAAAACACTAGGGTTGTAATATAACGGTTCAAATATCTTGAAACCAAAACAAAAAGATCAAAAGCAAGCTAGTTCAGTACTTCAGTTAAACCAAATCGAAACAAACAAAAGGAAACTTTGTCCAAAGACTTTTGGGCTTATTACATCAACCAACTTTGCTTTCTTGATGTGAAAGCAGAGGGGTCGAAGACTTATTCAATAATTGAAAATAGTTTTTCAAGATATGAGTAAAGAAGAAAGCCAGAAGATAACTTGCGCCATCAAGAGATTTGCGACCAAACAAGAGTACCATGACGCATGTAGCTCCTGAACATCCTAGTTTTTCGTCACCTTGTACTTCTTCGTTGCATGTATCGATGGACCCGCATCTTCTTGCTCTGGGTTTCCAGAAGAGTCGTAGGATGACGACGATGATCCAGAAGTGTCGGAGGATGAAGACGAAGAAGATTCGGATTCCAACTCCACATTTTCTTGTTTCCCCCAGATCATCCGAATCAACCTATCGAAAGTCTGGTCGGATCTGTAATGTAAACCAAAATTATTTGAAGAATATATACATGAGTGTATAGAGGAAATATCAATGAAGTAAATATGAATATAAATATAACGTAGAAAATGTTTCAAGAAGTAATCTGAAACCGAGAACTAAAAAATGGTTAGACTGAAGTGAGTACCTGAGTTCTTCGAGAGGTTCTGGACCAAAATCATTATAGCAGACTGGACAACATTTCCAATCATGTTCGTTTATCTTGCCAGAGATGCATTTCCAACAAACTGTTTACAAAAGATTTAGTTGGGGTTGAAAAATTTATAATAATTTCAATCCTGATATCAAAATATAGTTCTAGTAGTGAACAGTAATATAATCAGTTTAGAGATGATTAAGTCATATATATATGCGTATTACTATGTGCTATAAGAGATAAAACAGATATACATACACAAAGTATAAAGCTCATGATAAATAACGACTAATGATTATAAAATAAGGAATGTAGAACCCAACACAACAAAATGATGTAATCAGATACAACATATGAACCGATCGACTAAAGGCAAAATAGTTCTTGTAGTGAACAGTATATATACGCAATGGTGTGAAGTAATATAACTATTTCTAGATGATCAAACTGTATATATATATATATATATATATATATATATAACTATTTAGTATTTGCTATGAAATATAAAAGAGATGTATACACAAATATAAAGCTCATGATCAATAACGACTAATGATTATAAAATAAGGAATGTAGAACCTTCACAATTTCATTTAAAAAAAAAAAGAACCTAACACAACAAAATGATGTAATAAGATATAACATATGAACCGAGCGACTAAAGGCAAAATAGTTCTTGTAGTGAACAGTATATATACGCAATAGTGTGAAGTAATATAAATATTTATAGATGATCAAATGGTATATATATATAACTATTAAGTATTTTCTATGAAAGATAGAAGAGATGTATACACAAAATATAGAGCTCATGATCAATAACGACTAATGATGATTATAGAATAAATAATGCAGAACCCAACAAAACAGAATGATGCAAATCAATTAGAGAGAATAGATGGCTCACATCTGTGGAGGCAAGATAGGGCTGTGGTTTGGCGAAATATCATGAGACATATAGCACAAGTAAACAATGGTTTCAGCTCCTTCGTATTAACAGCCATTTTATCATCCTCCTCGACCATCCTTCCTTTGTTTTTTTTGTCCATCTTTCTTTTGTTTTATCTCAACTTCTACCAACAACAATAGAAAAAACAATAAAAAGTAAACGAAATAAAGATCTATTTTTTAGCTATTATAATTTGGAGATTGTTGGTTGTCTGTAAACTTCATCAACATTAACTGCTTTTATCCTGTGATACTCTCATGTCTTCTTAAGGATTTTTGTTTATAATTTACTAATATCCTTTATTTTCTGCCTGTTTGGCTCATAAACTTCTAGTATAACCCAGTATAATTCGGAAAAAAAGAAAAAAGAAAAAAACCCAGTATAATTCATAAAATAGATGTTTCAAACAGAAAAAGGAGTGCATCCGTACCTTTTTCTCGTTTGTAGCTATGCCTGCTTCAAGATACGCCTTCTAGATTTCACAAATTCTTTCACACACACACATATATATATATATATATATATTGTCAGATTGAAATTACTTAATTTATAAACCAATGAAATTTTGTCAAAAGTTAATTAAAAATATTTTTTTCTGAATTTCTATAAAGTGAAGGCTAATGCATGAATCAGACATATGTCATATGGATGAAATGGAAACATTAATTGCTTTTTCCAGAAAAAAATTCTATATATTAAGAGAGTAAAGTATATTAAGAAAATCCCAGAATTACTGTTTTTTAATTGTGTCCTTTCAAAGTATCACAGCATACCACAGAAATTGTTTTACGAATAATAGGTATTTTGGTGGCGGTCTTAAGAAAACAAATACAAAAATGGTTAGGCTATGGAATTTCTATAATAAAATATTTTCTAATATTTAAAATTGGTTTATTTTTTAGTCAAACTTCATACTTCATAAAAATTTTTGACTAGCATATAATTAATTCTTCTAACACTACACAAAAATTAAATTCTTACAAAACAATGAGGTCAGACGCTTTCTAGATAGCCTAGTCTAAATTCAAATACAGATTAACTTTATCAACAAAAATTTCATCACATTTTAATATTCATTGTTTTAAATACTTTAAGCTATAAAAATGATTTCAGAAAATTTTCTGAGTTCTTTTGAATGATGTTGCAAAAAAAAAAAAACTAGAATTATCAAATTGCTAATGACAGGGGTGTTAAAATTTACACACAGAGTCAGTGAAAGACATACACATCGGAAAACGTTGGAAATTTTTTTATTCCTTGTATTTGCATTATTATCTAAATTAATAATGAATTGAGTTGGTACATGACTAAAATCTGACCACCTTGTTTATTTGATTATACTAACATGGGAGCCATAAACTAATTAACTGATATTTTAAAAGTATATATAATTTTTCAAAGCCTAGTATACACTTTTCTTTTGTTATTGTTTTATTTTTTAAAATGTCAGCGTAATCTATAACTAGGGATATTGCACTATAAATTTCAAACCTTTTGAAGTAAAAGAACAAGTATTCATACAAATTTGTTATATAGTTTAGTAAATCTAATAAAACGGAAAATTTTGAAAGACGAGAAGTTGATGGTCTAATTTTTAAAAATGAGCAGTAATTGTTAAGAAAGTTTCTCGTAAAACATAATATGTTTTAATGTTAGTAGAATTTTTTTTGGGTAGTTGATGTGTACTTCTTTTCTCCGTTATTTCCATTTCTTTTTGCATAGTTTCATTCATTATCATGCATCTAGCCTAAGATTTTCATGTCTTGCAATCTTAGGGTCTTAGATTGTGTATATAGCATTCTGGACTTGCATATCAATTCTCATAAGTACTTTTGAAGGCTTGCTGAGGAATACATTTGAGGGAGAAAACACTAGAAGGAATAAATCAAAAGACGAGAAGCATGCATGGGTTGCTAAACTGATGCAGGGAGGCGACGTAGCAGATATGAAGTACCAAAAAAGACCTACCCCTAAAGACCTCTGCATCAGTTGAATGACCGATGCAGGGAACGAGCAAAGTTACGAAGAAGAATACGCTCCGTGGAGACACCCACATCAGTCCAAACGCTGATGCCCACAACCGATGCCAAGGATAAGAAACCGAGATGAAAGAAGTTGTCCTGGAGATTTGCATGGCGGTCACCTGACCTGATTTGTTGTGGATGGACCCGGTTCACCCACTTTCTAGTATAATTAAACTTAGACCTAATTTTATGTCATGACTATCCTTAGCAACATTCTTTTTGCCTGTTTGATATGATTTCTCTAGGATCTTGAGCACATCATTATAATTTGTCAAACTTTCACTTTCTTTATTAATTTTATTATATATATTTTTTTCCTCTATTAATTTTATTATATTTATGTCTTGATCTTTTATCTTTTTTTATTGCATTTCTTTTTTTCTGTGTGAATACTTTAACTATGAGCCTTGTGATAGGTAAGTTAGGTCGATTAATGATGTCTAGGTTTGTATGTTTACACATCTAAATGATTAGAATGCATTAACAGTATGTGTGATCTTTGCTAATCGAACCTAATTTTATGAGATATTTCATTTCTTGAAAGTATTTAATGAAATGCCTAACTCCACTCTGAGTCATGCACTTCATTTTAAACTAGTGGGTACTGATTCTAAAGATGATTTGTAGGTTCAATAGACTTATTCTTAAGGATTACTGGTCACTAAGTTATTAATGAAAAAATTGATTAGCATAGTGATTAGTAAATGGATTAGTGTATGAGAATAGATTTGTCTACTTTCTGTGATTTATGTCTTCAAATTGAACTTTGACCAAGTTTCTTAGCATCATTTTCCAAATATTAGTCATATCAAGTCTTTGACCTGACTCCAATACCCAATACTTTCTCTTATCGATCTTCTCTGCATTACTTTTGTTTAGTTCTCATTGCTTATATTTTGTCTTTTTATTTGAATGCTTTTACTGTAAATTTTTCTTGATTTGAATAGAAATTTATGTAGCCCTTTGGAAATCTTAAACAAACGATGTGTTTAAAAATTAACTTGCATTCTCATTGGCTCATAACATTTTTTTTTTTTTTTTTGTGATTCGACTCTAGTTTACTCATTTAAAATTTGGTTGGCATCTGTAGTTAGGTATTGGGTAGTTTACATATTTTGTTGGGTAGTTAAGACATTGTGTTAGAGTTCCTCCAATACAATATAATATATAGTTACGACATTATGTTTTATTTATCCCAGCCCATTCCAATTTGGGTTTAGAATTCTTCTACGTCAATCAGTATGGGTTCACCAATCGTTTAGTAGGACATAATGTTCTATTATTATCTCGGTAGATAGTTATGGCATTTGGATTCATCTATTCTGGTTTATGGTTTAAATTTTTATGTTTTTTTATGGATTGTCTATTATATATTAATCAATTGGAATTCAGTAATTATTGATTAGTGTTTAACGAGAGGAGCTAGATCTCTCCTCTAAGCTATGATTATTTTGTTAGATAATTACGGATTTGTATGATTTGCGATCATATGTCATTACGACGGATTCGTTATGCTAAGCCGAGTAGCCGACCATGTATAATATTAAAAAGTCTATATCTTGACAAATAACTACTTAATATCAATGATTGGAAGGATACAGAGTCGGCGGAAATAGTTAATATGGTATCCCTTGAAAGTAGAACCACATTTTTCCGAATATCGTTGTAATGAAGAAAGACAAACACAACAAAAAATAGTCTAAAATACCGAAACTTTAACCCAAAAGACTACTAAATCAGAAGTTTTTCAATGTTTTTCACATTCATCCTCATAGCAACATATATATATCTAAACTTTCTTAAAACCTTAGAATACATAAACTAAAGGGCTTATTGGCTTAACATAAGACTTAAGTTTGGGCTGCTTCTATATGTTCTATAAGAAGCTACAACAATCTCATTCAACCTACGTCTAGATCACAAAACACAAGGACCCGGCGAAGTCAAAAGAACAACTGAAAGATCAACTTAAAACAAAAGGTTTGGTAGAAGCGTTATAGGTTAACTTCAAGTTCAAACGATTTTTGGGAGAAAGTTTTCAACAAGACAACCAAAACGAAGGACCTAGATCACGGACAAATAAGAAAACTTTTAGTAGCAACAAACCTGATCGACAAACACCGGCAAGAATAAATCTAAAAGAGATATGTAGTGATCTGAAAGGATATCTTAACCGAGCAAAATCCGTCAACATAATAAGAATCAGCCTTCAGAAAGCATAGATGAGAAGATCTACGAAGCTACTTCCAAGACAAAAAGAGCGGAAACTAAACAAACTAAACATAAAAAGCAAACTAGTTCAATTAAACCAAACTGAAAAAAATAAATAACCCTTTGTTCGAGGTCTTTTGGGCCTTACTACATCAACCAACTTTGCTTTCTTAATGTCAAAGTAGAGAGGACAAAGACTTATTCAATAACTGAAAATAGTTTTTCAAGAAATGAGAGTAAAGAAAAAACCCAGAAGATAACTTGCATCATTAGTACCCTTGAGAGAACTAATTCAAGGTTGAGATATGCGACCGTACAAGAGGACCAGCCTTGTACTTATTCTTTTGTCACCTTGTGCTTCTTCTTTGCTTGAACTGATGGATCTACATCTTTCATATCTTCTTGCTTAGGAGCTTCAGAAGAGTCTGAGGATGACGCCGAATCTTCAGAAGAGGAGGAGGATGACGATGAAGTTTCAGAAATTTCGAGTTCCGACTCTGACCTAGATCAACAAGACAATTCCTCAAGAAGTGGAAACCACTAGCTAGCTCACAACCACTTGGTTTAATGTAGAAAATGTTTCACGAAGTAATATGAAACCAAGAACTAAAAATGGAAAATGATTATAATTTAAATAGATTGAAGTGAGTACCTGTATTCTCCGAGAGGCTGGGGACCAAGTTCAGCGAAGCAGAGTAGACAACAACTCCAATCATCTCTTAGTATCTTGCCAGTAACGCATCCCAAGCAAACTGTTTACAAAAATTTAATAAATCCTTTTATTTGGAGCTGAAATTGATTATACAAATTCCAATCTTCATATCAAATACACCTTATGAAGCCAGCTATTGAAGGCACTAAAGTTCTTCTAGTGAACAGTATACGCAATGCATGAATTACTATAACCAGTTTATAGATGATAGAATTATTTATTTCCTACATATTTGCGTATTAAGCTCATGATAAATAACGACTCATGATTATTATAAATAAAAAAGCATGCAGAATCAACAAAACAAAACAAAAAAATATAATCAGAGAGAATTGATATGACTCACATCTGTGGAGGCACTGAGATAGGACTGCGGCCGAGTCTGTGTCAAGTATCTTGAAACAGAGAGCACAAGTTAACATTGGTTTCGTCTCCTTTGTATCATCCTCCGCAACCATCTTTCCTTTGTTTTGTTTCAGCTCCTTTGCATCATCGTCCGCAACCATCTTTCCTTTGTTTTTTCTCATCTCCTTTGAATCATCGTCCTCAACCATCTTTCCTTTGTTTTTCTTCAGCTCCTTTGAATCATCGTCAGCAACCATCTTTCCTTTGTTTTTTTCCATCTCCTTTGAATCATCGTCCTCAACCATCTTTCCTTTGTTTTTGTTATCCATCTTTCTTCTGTTTTATCTCAACTATCACCGACAATAATTATTAAAAAAAAAACAGTAAAAAGTAAACGAAATAAAGATCTATATGTTAATTATAAATTGGATTTTGTTGAATATTTGTTAAAACTGAAATCGTGAAATAAATTTTTAAGTTTCAAATCAAAGAAAACTCTAAAAGAAACTGATGCGCGTGTTTTTCTTTTCAAAGTATGTTTTGTTTGTTTGTTAGCATTTTGAGTTATTTGTTTTCAACTTTCATTGTTGATGCGAACATGTAACATAAATCATCAGTTTGAGTGTGATAAACTTCGGATTTCCATCGAAAAACTTAAACAATTAATCTATTGCAAATGAATCGAATGTATCTTTTAATATTTTTCATTGTCCCTTGTTTGGCTCATAAACTTCTCCTATCACCCAATATGATCAATACAGAAGATGTTACAACAACAACAAAAAAAAGCAGTACACACATACCTTCTTCTTTGTAGCTCCCTTGACTTCAAAATTTTCCTTTTGGATTTTACAAATTCCTTCACGGAACAATGATATATATATATATATATGGGGATATATGTATATATATGTATATATATTAATTGTGTCAAGTTGGAGTTTTAATGGAAATTATTTTGTAATTTATAAACTCTTGAAATTTTGTCTAAATTTAGTCAAAGATATTATTTTCTGTCTTTCTATAAATTGAAGGCTGTGCGTGAATGACACTTCATTATAAACTAAATGGAAAAGTTTGTTTTTCCTTCAAAATTTCTATTTAGTAAGAGTTCTGTGCATGAACCAAATTATAATATTTTAAATGATTTTAGATAATATTAGTGAATTATATAATGAGTTAAATCCAATGGGTTAAATTTAAATAAAAATCATCATAATTTTTCTTTATAAAAATCTCAGAATACCACAGAAAAAAGTTTAAGAATTGTGACCAGTGTTAACTTTGATTTTTTTGGTACTAAAATTAGGTACTTTGGTGGCAGTTTTAAGAAAATAACACACAAAATGGTTATGCTATGAAATTTCTATGCTAAAAATCATTTCAGAAATTAAATGTTGTTAATTATTTTCTTAGTCAAAGTTCAAACTTAGATAATTTCTCTTGACTAGCATATTTTTAGTTCTTCTACACTATACCAAAATTAATTTTTACAAATAGCCTAGTCTAAATATAAATACAGATTATATTTATCAATAAAAATTTCATTACATATTATTTATGGTTTTCAATACTTTAAGCTATAAGAGTGATGTATGATAAAATTTGAGATCTTCTGAATGAGGTTGCAAAAAGTATTTGAACTTATGTGATTTATGCCTTTAGATTGAAATTTGATCGAGTTAGTTAGTGTGTGAGACAAAACTCGCATAACCAAAAATTTGTTAAAAAAAATTTAAGGGATCCAAAATTTCTATGGTTTATTGTAAGAACAATAAGATCAAAAAAGGGTTTTTTTTGCTAAAAAAATGTTTGAGTCTTATTACTCTTGAATTGTGAAAAATTATATAATGAATCGCATACATCGTCTATTTATACTAATTCTCTAAACTGTCTAGCCGAAAATCTCGGGAGAGATTTTTGGAATATTTCCTTATCACTTCGTGCGGCCACCGACTTTAATGGCTCGTCTAGGGTTCTTCATGGGCTTCCTCATACAGCTCGGCCCAACTCAGGTTAATGGGGGGCTCGGCCCCTTCCGCGTTACGGCTTGATCCATACCGATTCAGGACCTGCATCGTTACGTAGCTCAGCCCGCAACATTTGTACGGTTCGGCCTATATCGGCTCTCAGCTTGGTCCGTGCTTCCTTCAGGGCTCGGCCCATATGATTTTGGGGCTCGGCCCATCCTGCTTCATGGATGGGCTCGGCTTGTTCCCTCACAGAGCTCGGATCCAAATACCTTTTGACACTTAGTCATCTTGAGATGGTTAATTCAGCTAAGGTGGAAACCGACCCCAACAGTCAGCCCCCCAACTCGTCGGTCTCGGAGACGAGAGTGATGAGGTATGAAGCTCCGGAGGCTGAATTGACCATGTTCACCGAACCTCCATGGTGCGGTTTTGCCGAGTCTCTTCAAGACGAAATGATACCGAGCCGTTGTGCTGGTAACGTGATTCCAGGGAGATGCCAATTTATCTGACGAGGCGATTAAGGTGCCGAACCGTCCTAGAGCAACAATTACGAGGTATTCTTGACAGGATGTCGAGCTGATGAGACGTCTCTCGAATGACGCCGAGCCGTATTAATGGCGAGGCGTTTTTACGAGCGTGATGTCGAGCCGTGTTGAAGCCATTGACAAGGTATTTTGTACGGGAATACCTGTGCGGCGCCGAGCCATTCTAACGACGAGGCGTTTCTCAAAAGAAGGCCGAGTCATGTTAACGTCGAGGCGTTTTACTAGTTAATGCCGAGCCACACTAACGACGAGGCGTTTCTCAAAAGAAGGTCGAGCCATGTCAAAGACGAGGCGTTTTTCGAATAAATGCCGAGCCGTGTTAATAACAAGGCATTTCTCAAAAGAAAGCCGAGCCATGTTAACGACGAGGCGTTTTACGAGTGTACGCCGAGCCGTGTTTATGACGAGACGTTTTTCAAAGAAAGCCGAGACATGTTTAACGGCGAGGCATTTTACGAGTGTACGCCGAAGCATTTTTAGTGAAGGGCACAGATGAACCGTTTTTGATGACGAGAAAACACTACCGCGTTGATCCACTTAGTTTATGAGACACTCTTGGATATGTAGTTATACCGTCCAGACAGCTCGGTTAGCGTAGGATGCGTTACGCGAAATGTATTTACCGATCGTCGGTTCCTCGACAGAAAATCTCGGGTATTGGCGCGTGCAATGGCCGTGCCTAGAAATTATTCATACGTCACGGATTCCACGCGCTCTTATTTATTAATCTTTGCAGCTTCCCGAGGTCTACGCGGATCCCATGCGCCTCATCCGTTCTATAAAAGGATGAGCCCCCTTCACTTCTCCCTCATAACTTCAGATCTTTGATTTTCACTAAAGGTAGCTCTCCCTTCTCTCTTCTTACTCTCTCTAGTTTATTTATTTTCTAGCTAGGGTTTCGAGGCCTCTGCCGTTTCAGATCTTTTTCTGACGAACCTCGCCGTGAAGTATTAATTTTTTTGTACAAGTTGTAAAACATGACGAACCATTCGGATGATTCGCTAGAACCCCTTTTTCACTACAAGCCGAGCTGTGCAGATGCCGAGGCGAGAGGCACGACGGGGTCTTCCGAGGCGTCTGTCTTGCCGAGCCCTTCCAACGACTTCTCTGAAGGCGATGAGGCGTTGAATTCCTCGAGTCCCTCGGGTGCTCGCTCTTTAAATAACGATGCATCTGCTTCGACGAGCTGCTCCTAGGGTCCCATCCACAATGAAGACGTTGACTACGCCGCGGTGAACGCCGAGGAAGAAGCGTTCCCCTTCGATCCGGTCGAGGCGAGACTTGAATTAAAACGTCTCATGGCGTCCTGAGGCGCTTCTTCTTCTGGGAAGAGACAATTTAAGCGAGGGAAAAGGCAAAGGCCTGATCCCTTGGTTCCACGCTCTCTTCCCCTGAGTCACTCAAGGCGTTACGACGCTGCTTTGGAATCTCCGAGGCGGTAGAATTCGTCATTCCGGAGAAAAGTGACCGAGCCGACATGCCTCCCAAGAATCACTTCACCCTGTACGAGGCATTTTTCAAACTCTGTTTTCTTTGGTTCCCGATCCCTAGAGTTATTCTTGAGTACCTTTGAAAGCATGGAATCTCGATTGGACAGATCATGCCGAGGGGCTTATGGCATATGATTGGCATTTTGGTTCGGAGCTTTAAGTCATCGAACTGGGTTATCTGCTCAACTTGTTGGAGATCAGAAGGGCTCTAGGAGGAGGCAGATTTTATATCTCTAATAAGTCTAACCGCCTGATTATAGGTGGTTTTCTGAGCAAAGATCAGTTTTGGACCGAGCGCTTCTTCTACGTTCTGGTGAACGAGGCGTCGGTGGGCGAGGACTTCGTCCGTAAGACCAAGACTGCCTGGAGACCAATTGGTAGCCGATCTGAAGCCTTGCCTCGGCACGGAGCTGTTATAGTGCGATTTCTTTATATTAACCTGGTCGTTTTGTGTTGTTTTTGCAGTTCAAAGCATCCTCCCTTCTGTTACAGACAACCTTTTCACTGTTCGAGATACTCTCGCTGCTCGGAGAGTTAATTGAAGGAAACACTTCACGTTTGAGAGAGTGGAGAGAGCTCGAGCCATTTTTTCTGGGGTGTCTATTTGTTATTTGTCGTCGACTTCTTCAGGAGACACGAGAGAAAAGATGGTGGTCATTATGCATAGGGAAAGGAAGAGGCGCGAAGCCGAAGAAGCTTCCAGACACACCGCCCAAGCGGCTCAAGTAGAGACCGAGGCGGTTACTCGAGAAGATCCGCCGAGCCTTGAGGGGGATGACGCAACCCGAGCCGCGGAAGCAAATGTCACTGAGGACTCCGCAGCTCGTAGCAAGACTCCATCTAACTCGGCTATTCTGGCCCTCCCAAAGTCGCCAAGGCCCCCAGCTTAAAATCTGCTGAAGCATGACGTTGTTCGAAAACGATCAGCTACTGAAAAGGGGAAAGGGGTGGCCGTTTAGAAAGACGAGCCATCCAAGAAGAAACGCAAGCCAGCGTCCGGCGAGCCTACGTCGCGCAAGCTGGTCGTTGACGACCCGGCTGCTTCTGCAGTTATGTTTTCGTGTGTTAACAATGCCAACACGCGGCTCCCACCTCCCGAGCAACTGAGGAGATCAAAATCTTATGGCGCAATGGCGCAGCGCGGCACTAAGGTTTCTTTCCACTGTTATCTCTTTCCCTTTTTACTTCAAATTCTGGCTAAATGTTTAACACATATCCTCTGCAGTTTGTGGCGGCTATCAACGAGTTGATGGCCAATTATTAGTCGGATTTGATCAAGGTCGAGCGTTGTCTGGAAGTGGCTCGGAAGAAGACCGCGACGGCTAATGGAAAGCTGGACGAGGCGATGATCAGGGTCAAGAGGCTGGAGGAGAAAAAGATAGTCCTTCGCGCTGACGTCGATAAGGTGTCGTCCACAGTTACTCGCCTCAAGGAGGCCAGGAGAGCCAAGAGTGCCGAGGTGTATCGAGGCCAAGGAGGTCTTGTTCGATGCTAAGGTTAAACGGGCTAAGAAGGAGGCGAGGCGCGAGTTGAAGGCCAAATTCCAGGAACGCTTTGCCAAGGTGGAGGAAGGTCTCGCTAAGCTTGAGAAGGCCAAGAGTGACGAGAACGAGCTGGGGCAGATCAAGAGTAACTTTGCTATGATCGACGAGCTTCGGAAACCTGACGGCTCGACTCTAGACGCCGAAGAGGCAAAGTTAAAGAGTTGGGAGAGCGAATACGTTGATGACTAGACATATAAGCGTATCGCATCCGAGATCCTATGTGAATTGGTCTTTTCGCATGTGTCACCTGAATCCATGGACACCTGTCTGGGCAACAAGCTGATCGAGGAGACAGTGGCTAATCTGGGTGTCGGTGATCTGACCGGGTCGAACGCAGGTACCCCAGCTCTTTCGAACCTCCTTGCCGAGCGAGAGACGCGTTCTGCAGCTTGACCCTTGCCACTCTTTCTCTCTTTCGGAATGTGTACTTTTCTTTTCAATTCTCCTTCTCACGCTAAGTGCCTGGACGACTTTATCCATCTTACGTACTCGTATTATTTTTGTGATTGATGTCTGGATGGCTTTATCCATTTGACTGTTTAACTCAAGCTTATATGATAGTGATTTTTTCTGTCTCTTTTTTTTTTTAGAATTGCTGGTTTTGACTTAATGTTTTCGCGAGAATCATTTGTTCCGAACTGTTTTTGTGGAAAGTTCTTGTCAAACCTGGGTAATTTTACGTAGTTTGTCGAGCCGAGTCATGGATGCTTTTGTTTCCTTTCCTGGCCGAGTGTCTCGAGTAAAAATATGCTGTTTTGATACTCTAGGTATTGAGTGGGGACCCTTTTTAAGTTATAAAATGTCTAAGGAGTAGCGTTCCTGAGCTGGGAGGTATGTTCTTGATTTTCGAGAAGAGGACCAATGTTATTTATGGTGTTGCCTGTTTATGCCGAGGCATTGAGTCATAAGGTATGACGAGGTGTTTAAATCGGCTTGGTTTTTACTAATCGGCGTGTTGGACTTGGATTTCTTAAAGTCCGAACCGATAGTGTTAAAGTGTGGCTATAGACCGGCGTTCCCGAGAGGGTGAGTGTACTTTACCGGGTTTTAAGAATTCACTTCGGTTTTAGAGAAAGCGATGTAGTCTCGTCTTATAAACTCGTGTGTGACAATGAACTATGGCGACCGATACGTTTTTGGTCTGAAATTTTTATAACGCGCTTAATTTTTATCCATAGAGGATGTAATTTGCACACTCGTCCTAGGAAAGGTGGTAAAAGTCCATTTAGAGAACTTTGTGATTGTTGTCTCGTTGTGGCCAGCAACGAGGCGAGGTGTTCGGTGTTTGGATACCGAAGTGAAATGGTAACAAGCAGAGATTTTGCCGAGGCAAATGCAAGGGTAAGTTAAAGTCTAAAGGAAGTGAAACAAGTGAATAAAACAAGTTTCTCAAAAATTGCCGAAGTGAAGATAAGTGAATGAAAAAAAAAAAAAAAACTAGCCGAAGTGAAAATGATCTTAGAGACAGTAGACTTGACGAGGTAAGAATCTTAAAATGGTATAAGTGTATACGTACCCACGCCCCCCCCCCTCGTGGCCCGCAACAAGACGAGGTGTTCGGTGTTTGGATACCGAAGTGAAATAGTAACGAGCAGAGATTTCGCCGAGGCAAATGCAAGGGTAAGTTAAAGTCTAAACGACGTGAAACAAGTGAATAAAACAAGTTTCTCAAAAATTGCCGAAGTGAAGATAAGTGAATGAAAAAAAAAAAAACTAGCCGAAGTGAAAATGATCTTAGAGACAGTAGACTTGACGAGGTAAGAATCTTAAAAATGATGTAGGTATAAGTGTATACGTACCCACGCGCCCCCTCCCCCCCCCTTTTTTAGGGGGGAGGACAGCTGAACTCGTCCGAGGACGGGCTTCCTACGTATCCTTTGCAGGGATCAAGTCGTCATGTAGTTCATGTTGGTCATGTTGTATCCTTAGTGATAATACTTCTTCATGTGCATTTCGTTCCACGATCTTAGAATTGCTTCGTCAGCTATCGTCGCAAGTTCGTAGACTCCTGGGCGAACTACTTTCGTGATCTTGTAGGGACCTTCCCAATTTGCTCTCGGCGGTGTTTTGGAAAACCTTTCTAAGGACGAGCTCTCCTTCTTTAAACCTTCGGCTGCGGACATTTTTGTTGTAGTACCTCGCTGTTGCTTGTTGGTAGTTCTGAACTCGGATTAAGGCTTGGTCGCGCCTTTCGTTGACTAAGTCGAGCTCATCCAGCATCATCTGGTGATTAAAATCTTCTGTCCTGGCAATAGTCTTCGTCGAATTCCGGGGAAATCCACCTCGGGAGGGATCACACATTCTGTTACATAGACGAGGGCAAATGGGGTTTTTCTGGTGGCTCGGCGTGGAGTCGTTCGATGCGACCAAAGGAATCCTTTGAGTTCGTCTTCCCATCGTCCCTTCTTGGCGTCGAGCCTCTTTTTTAAGCCGTCTAGGATTGTCTTGTTAGCTGCTTCGGCTTGTCCATTCTCTTGGGGATACCTTGGCGTGGATTTGCTCAGACGAATTTTCCACTACTCGCAGAAAGCTTCGAAGTGAGTCGAGATGAATTGAGATCCGTTGTCGGTGACTGTCTTGTAGGGAACCCTATGTCAGTAAATGATATTTTTCCGGACAAAGTGTTCGACCTAAGCGTCTTTTATGCTTGCGTAGGAATTGGCCTCGACCCATTTGGAGAAATAGTCTGTAAGGACGAGCAGAAAACACTTCTGCTTTGATCGATATAAAGACCCGACTATATCCATCGACCATCTCATGAAGGGATAAGGCGAAGAAATTGACGACATCAGCTCGGTAGGTTGGTGGATAGTAGGCGCGTGTCGTTGACATTTTTTGCACTTTGTAGTGAACTTCTCACAGTCTTTGACCATCGTAGGCCAGAAGTACCCGTTCCGTTTTATCATGATTGCCAGTGACCTTCCGCTAGGGTGATTACCACACGCGCCGCTATGCACCTCGTGCATTGTTTTTTTTTGCCTTGGGTCCTTCGTCACACGTCATTAGTGGTACTGAAAACCTCCACTTGAACACCTCGCCGTCGACGAGGAAGTACCGTGCGGCTTGAGCCCTTAACTTGCGAGCTTCCCACTTGTTGGGTGGCACTTCTCCGTCGGCGATGTAAAATCAAATAGCTCCGAGCCATTCCTTGTCGCAGCCGTACTCCAGCTCAGCTGACGAGGCGTCTTCTTCCATTGCCATCGCTTCGCCGTTATCTGGTTCTTCTTTTGGAGGGTTGATTAGTCGAACTCCTTCTACCTCCTATATGCTCGGCAGTTCGATGAATTCGACCGGTATTGTACGTCAGAGATCCGGATCCGAGGTCGAAGCGAGCGCTGCTAAGGCGTCCGCCGAGGTGTTTTCGCCTCGGGTATTCGTGTGAGCTCAAATTCGTCAAACTTTTGTACTAATTCTTGGACTATTCTGAGGTAAGCTCCCATTCTTCCATCCTTCGCCTCGTACTCTCCATTAAATTGGTTTTCTATGAGCTGTGAATCGCAAAAGCATATTATTTTATGAACTTTGATTCCTTGTGCAAGTCGCAGGCCAGCGATCAATGCTTCGTACTCAGCGAGACATGGAAATTCAGGTAGGCAAATTCCTATTCCCGGGCCATGTTTTGATGATGAGCCATCGACGTGCAGTGTCCAAACTTCATCTGGAGTCGGCTCGGTTTTTGCCTCGGCTGGAAGTTCGACGAGGAAATATGCGAGCACCTGGGATTTTACGGACGACATATTCCGATACTTGATATCGTACTCGCTTAACTCGATGGCCCATTTTGCGAGCTGCCCATACTGTCTCGGGCTTTGCAGAATCGAGCGCAGGGGAAGGATTGCGAGCATAATAATCGAATGTGATTGAAAATAAGGACACAACTTGCGAGCCGACACTATGATGGCTAGGGCGACCTTCTCAATCTGTGGGTAACGAGTCTTGGCATCGGTCAATGTCTGACTGATATAGAAGATGGGTTTTTTTTCAGACCGCTCTTCTCTTATCAGCACTCCGCTTACAGCCGTAGCGGATACAGCGATGTAAAGGAAGAGGGGTTCTCCTTCTACTGGTTTCGCCAAAGCCGGCGGGCTTGCTAAATAGTTCTTCAACTCCTGGAAAACTGCTTCGCATCGCTCGCCCCACTCGAACTTCTTATTTCCTCGGATGATATCATAGAAAGGGAGACACTTGTCGGTAGATCGCGAGATGAATCGGTTTAGCGCAGCGATTCTTCCTGTAAGCATTTGAACTTCTCGCTTCATTCTTGGAGAAGGCATCTCGATTAACGCCTTGATCTTCTTGGGGTTTGCTTCAATGCCTCGGTGTGTTACCAAATAGCCGAGGAACTCTCCAGAGGTGACCGCAAATCTACACTTTATTGGGGTTAGTTTCATGTTGTGCCTGTTCAGTTGCTCGAAGCATTCCCGTAGGTGCGCGATATGGTCTTTTTCTTTGAGTGATTTGACCAGCATATCATCGATGTAAACCTCCATGGTTTTTCCGAGCTGATCTGCGAACATCTTATTGACGAGCCGTTGGTACATTGCTCCAGCGTTTTTGAGTCAAAAGGGCATGACTTTATAGCAATATATTCCGCGGTCGGTTATGAACGCTGTTTTTTCTCTGTCGTCAGGATGCATCAGGATTTGGTTGTAACCCGAAAATGCGTCCATGAATGTCAACAACCCCTTACCTGCTGTAGCTTCGACGAGTCGGTCGATATGCGGTAGAGAGAAAGTGTCTTTTGGGCACGCCTTGTTAAGATCTGTGAAGTCTACACAGACTCGCCACTTGCCATTTTTCTTCTTTACTACCACTGGGTTTGCGAGCCAGTCCGAGTATTTTGCCTCCGTGATCGACCCTACTTTGAGCAGCCTTTCTACTTTGTCGTTGACAGCTTTAGCTTATTCAGGGCCGAGTTCCTCTTTTTCTGCTTGATTGGTTTGAAGGTTGGGTCTACGTTTAGCTTGTGACAGGTCACGTCGATGATTATGCCTGGCATATCCTCCGTGGTCCAGGCAAAAGTGGTTATATTCTCCTTGAGGAAGGAGAAGAGTTCGTTCTTCAGAGGTTCTCCCAGCTTGGCTCCGATCTCGACGCCCCTCTCTGGATGCGCTTCATCTATGCACACCGAGTCTGCCGCATCACATACTAGCTCGGTGCGTGTCTTGCGGCTCTCCACGATCTGTAATTGCTATAAGAGTTTGGAAAGCTCGTTCGCGGGCTCTCGATCCGTCTTTATCTTCTTGTGATCCACATCTGCGTGTGCGTTGGTGACAGGGTTCCTCAATTTTTGCTCCTTCAGGAAACACATTCGCGACTCCTTCTGATTTCCCCAAATCGTTTTGATGCCTGCTGGAGTCGGGAACTTGATGCAGAGGTGATAGGTGGAAGGGATTGCTCTCATCGCGTTTATCCATGGAGTCCCTATGATCACGTTATAGATCACTGGGTGGTCGGTGACAGAGAATTCGACGATCTTAGTGACTCCACCAGCCACCACGGGGAGTCTGATTGTGCCCATAGTCATTGTTGTTTCTCCTGAAAATCCGGTTAGAGGCTTAGGGACAACCTTCACCTCGGAGAGGTTGATTTCCATCCTCCTGAGTGTCTCTCTAAAGATAACATTCACCGAGCTCCTGGTGATGAGTACTCTTGCTATGTCATGGTCTCTGATCGTCAGTTCGATCACCAGTGGATCGGTGTGTGGTATATCTATCCCTGCCGTTTCTTCTTCGGCAAAAGAGATTACCAGGAGATCGGTGGGTTCGGTCCAATTCTCATTTGATTCGGCTCAACGCTGATAGAATTTGATAGAGGACACCGTGTCTTGGTAATATTGGGATCCACCCATAATCATGTTGATCCTTTGCCTTGGCTCGGATCGCTCTTCGGATTTGCCTCTCCTATCGTGCTTGGTATTGTCGCCTCGTCGGGGCGGATTTGTGGTTCTGCCGCGCCGTTCGGCTCGGTAGGGGCGAGGTTTTTGAGATTCACCGTGCTCTAGAGTTCTCCTGCTACCATTTTAGTTGTGAGTTTTGCTACTAGGGTTCGACATTGCGCTGTTGATACTCCCAGAACGCCTTTTCGTCGTAGTTAGTGGGCTTCCTTACCCAAGTGTTGCTACGCGGCACTCCCCTTCTTTGTTTACGACAAAGTCTGACGACCGATGTAAGGCATCATGAATTGTTTGCGGCGTGTTGAGCGCCATCTCCCGTCGAAATTCGGATTTGTACCACAAGGATCACTTCAGAGCCTCGAGTGCAGCCTTGTCGCTTATTCCTTCTACTTTGGACACAACTGCCTTGAATCTTGCCATGTAGTCCCGAAGCGGCTCGTTTGGTCCTTAGGACAGTGTCCATAGGTCAGCGTCAGAAGTTCTCCAATCCATGAACATCGAATACTGCTTGAGGAACAAAGCGGAGAGCTGTTGAAAGCTGCTGATCGAGTTGTGCTCCTGCCTCGAAAACCATTCCAATGCGGCTCCCTTGAGATGCTCTATGAATAGCAGACAATAACCGGCGTATTTCTCCTGCTCGGTCAGATTAGCAGCGTTCTTTGTGAAGGCTTGTCCAATCGCTATACAAAACGCTGTGATATGCGCCTTCGGTTCGGTAGTGCCTTCGTAGAATGGGATTCTGACTTTCCCAGGTTCGGGAATCCTAGCCTCTTTGAATCTTGTTGTGAACGGGGTTCTTTGGGTTTCCTCGAGCATTCGATCAATCTCTGGCGCGGCACTTGTTGCGTTATGCACTTGAGATTTCATGGAGCGTATCTCGGCCACTGTCCGAGCCATTGAGGCTCGCAACTCTTCGATCTCAAGGGTCTGCGCGCGGGTCGCTCTCCTAGGTTGGCGAGGTCGCTCCTAGTCTTCTCTCCTCAGCTCGTCTTCGTACTATGCCTGCTCGACCCATTGGAGATTTTTCTCTTCCTCAGTTGGGTTGTTGTCGCGAACCGGGTCGGTGACTTCGTCAGCTTGAATGCCATTTAGTGCCGAGGCGAGCTCCTCTTGACTTATCCACCGATCCGAGCCGTTTTGTTACGAGTTCTTGGTTTCGTCGTTCTGCTAGGCGTCTACATCGATCACGTCATTCTCTTCTTCATCGCCTCGTCGCCTTGAATTCCGACAAAGCGGAGGCGGCTCGGTCATGTTGACTCGGGTAGCTGTGGGAGTTTGTTTGCCGAGGAGACGAAACATTGGCGGAGCCATAGGATTTCTTATGCCGCTACCTGAGGCTCCTGCAGGTGTTGAGAAATCGAAGCGTCTCCTAACTCAATCTGTCGGATCGGAGATCCTGGCTCTCCAAGTTGGGTGCCGTTTTTCGGCTGTCATTGCGTTAAGTTTCTCCGTAATCGCCTCGTTCCTCTTGTCCTGCCCGTCGATTTTCTTCATCAACGTGGCCATCATGTTTCACATCTCTTCTTGGGCTTTGGTGGTCGTCGTTGTCGTGCTTGATGGTGGATCGTCCTTCTCCGCGCCGTTGTTGTTGCTGTCGTCTCCGGGTGCGTCGGTTCCCATGTTCTTCGGATCTTTAGCTCTTGACGATATTAAGTAAGAAAATTTTGATTCCCCACAAACGGCGCCAAAATGTGTGAGCCAAAACTCGCACAACCAAAAACTTGTTAAGAAAAACTTAAGGGATCCGAAATTTTTAGGGTTTATCGCAAGAATAGTAAGATCAAAAAGGGTTTTTTTGCTGGAAAATTGTTTGAGTCTTATTTCTCTCGAATTGTGGAAAGTTTCATAATGAATCCATACATCGTCTATTTATACTAATTCTATAAACCGCATAGCCAAAAATCTCGGGAGAGATTTTTGGAATATTTCCTCATCGCTTCGTGCGGCCACCGACTTTAATGGCTCGCCTAGGGTTCCTCATGGGCTTCCTCATACAGCTCGGCCCAACTCAGGTTAATAGGGGGCTCGGCCCCTTCCGCGTTACGGCTTGATCCATACCGATTCAGGGCTTGCATCGCTACGTAGCTCGGCCCGCAACATTTGTACGGTTCAGCCCATATCGCCTCTCAGCTCGGTCCGTGCTTCCTTCAGGGCTCGGCCCATACGAATTCGGTACTCGGCCCATCCTGCTTCATGGATGGGCTTGGCTTGTTCCCTCACAGAGCCTGGTTCTGAAAACACCTTTTGACACTTAATTATCTTGAGATGGTTAATTCAGCTAAGGTAGAAACCGACCCCAACAGTTAGCATCGTTTGTCAACTATAATTCATATCAAGTCTTAACCTAAGCCTAATACTCCTATTTTCTCTTATTAATCTTCTCTTCATTACTTTTGTCTAGTTCTCATTGCTTTAGATTGGTTTTATTGGCTCTTAACATTTATCCTTGTGGTTCAATAACATATCTTCCACTTGAGGTAGAGAGGAAGTTAATATTTGGTTTGCATTAGTAGTTAAGGTATTGGATTGTTTACATACTTTTTTTGGTAGTTAAGACATTGTGTTTGGGTTATGAATTGTCTATTGTATATTGTATGCTTGTCTATTTGGGTTCACTATTCTTAACTAAAATTTATGGCTTTCTCATTTAGGTTATTATTAGGCATGAGCATTTTGAGAAGGATAACCCATCCCGTCAAGTTCACGTCCCAATTTTCCCAAACTTTCCGGAAAGGGAAAATTGAAATTTGCTGTTTGGGTTCAATTACCTTTTTTTAACAAATTCGGGTTCAATGTGTAAGAGAAAGAACCGGGATGTGATTGCTTACCTGAAATTCCCAAAAGGGTAATTAAACAATGGACATTAGAGGTTTTGGTTTTAAACAGAAAATCTTTGATGGACCTTGATTATATTCTAAACCGATTAATAATTTGTAAACAAATGGACCTACAAACTTAAGATATGCATCAAATAGTATTTTTGTGTCCCAATTTTCATGTCCTCTCCCTTTATCCATTATTAATTATGGAAATATTTCAGATAGTATATTTAGTTTCCAAAGCAGTCATTCTCGTCTTTTACCCGTAGTTTCCCGTTCTAATATCCAAAACTCCCAGACCTAAACTAAATCAACTTTTTTAAATAGTTACGATATTATGTTGTATTTACCTATTTCAATTTAGGGTTTAGTTTTTCTCTGCTTGAACTTTATGGATGTCATTTTGTACATCAATCAGTATGGGTTCATCAATCATTTAACATAAGTTAATGTTTTATCATTTAAGATATTATCATCTCCTTAGGTAGCTATGACAGTATATTTAGATTTTTCATTGTGGTTTACAATTTCGATTTCCATGTCTTTTTATAGATTGTCTATTGGACATTAATCAATCAAAATTACTAACTATTGATTAGTGTTTAACGTTCTCTCTTCTACTTTTTTTTTTTGTACTGCAAATCAAATATTGATATCATAATAAGTTTACAAAATCCAGAAACAATCTCAATATAACAGTTATGTTATAAACAAATGGACTTCTAGTAACCGGCCCATTAACCATCAGGTTAATGTCTTATGGCCCATTAGAGTTTCTGATACATTAGTTATGTAATGTATATATATACTGCTTATGGAAATAATAAGATTAGAGTTTTTCCCTTAATACGTTATCAGCACGAAGCTCAACTTCAAACGATCATATCTCTCAAAATACAAGGATTTAGAAGGCGATCTACATATCATTTTGAAGCCCTGGAAGAGAAGAATCTAGTGGTGAAAACCGCTTCTCAATCCGACACCAGACGCGCCCTCAAGACTCAAAACAATCGGCGCTGTCCCACCTTAGCGGGTGATTCTTTCCAAGCGGTGGTTCCTCCATTGTAGCAGCTGTTCGTCCTCCCTTCTGACCATCATTCTCAGGAGTTTCCAGTAGATATCTGTGGTCTTTAGCTCCCAGATCATAAGCCGGTCAGAAATCCATTTGGCGAAAAAATATGCAAAACAATATGGATATCATTGTGGATAGTGGATCGAGCCACACCATTCTAAAAGACAAGAATTACTTCATAAATTTAGTAATCAAAACCGCAAACATTAGCACTATAGCGGGTAGTTCGAGCCTAATAGAGGGCCATGGCCAAGCTAATGTGTTGTTATCAAATGGCACATATCTAGACATCTCTGATGCCTTATACTCACCCAGTTCTAAGAGAAACCTATTGAGTTTCAAAGACATAAGATTGAATGGTTTCCATATCGAAACTCAGGATGAAGGGAACAAAGAGTTTTTAATTATCACTAAAATGATAAATGGCCATAAACAAGTTTTTGAAACTATACCCGCCGTATCTACTGGCATTTACCATGCTAAAGTCAGTATGATTGAGGCTAATGCTGCTATCAAAGCACGGTTTTTAGATTACACTATTTGGCATGATCGCCTGGGTCATCCCGGTGCGAACATGATGCGTAAATTAGTCCAGAATTCTAAAGGGCACAGCCTTAAACCAAATGGTATTTTCCCTCAGCACCTCAAGTGCACAGCTTGCTCACAAGGGAAACTGATTACCCGACCTTCACCAGTCAAAGTGTCTAAAGAGACCTTGAACTTTCTGGAAAGAATCCAAGGAGACATATGTGGACCAATTCACCCACCTTGTGGAACATTCAGATATTTCATGGTCCTCATTGACGCATCGACCCGCTGGTCGCATGTCTGTCTGCTCTCTTCTAGGAACCAGGCTTTTGCTAGATTATTGGCCCAAATCATCAGATTACGAGCCCATTTTCCAGACTTCCCATTAAAGACTATACGTCTTGATAATGCTGGTGAATTCACTTCCCAAGCGTTTAATGAATATTGTATGTCCATGGGGGTAAGTGTTGAACATCCCGTTCCACATGTCCATACACAAAATGGATTAGCTGAATCCTTCATTAAACAAATTCAATGGGTTGCTAGACCATTACTCATGAGGTCACAACTCCCGGTCTCAGCTTGGGGACACGCAGTCTTACATGCCGCTGAACTAATACGCATACGACCATCTAGTGAGCACAAATATTCACCATCCCAATTGCTAACGGGTCATGAGCCAGTCGTCTCCCATATTAAAACATTTGGGTGTTCAGTCTATGTACCCATTGCACCACCACAGAGGACTAAAATGGGACCTCAAAGGCGGATGGGAATATATGTTGGTTTTGATTCTCCCACCATCATAAAATATCTCGAGCCAACTACAGGAGATCTGTTTAAAGCCAGATATGCAAATTGCCGATTTGATGAATCGGTATATCCTAGATTAGGTGGTGAGACAGACAAGCTGGTAAAAGAACTTTCATGGAATCAAACATCCACACAATGGCAAGATCCTCGGACTCTAGAATGTGATTCAGAGGTCCAAAGAATTATACATTTACAAAAGCTAGCTAATCAATTGCCAGATTCCTTTGCTGACCCGAACAAAGTTACCAAATCGTACATACCAGCTTGTAATGCACCAGTACGAATAGATGTCCCCTCAGGGAAAAGTCAAGTTGCTACAGAGTCTGACGCACGTAAGAAACGTGGCAGACCACCAGGTTCCAAAGATAAGAATCCCCGGAAATCAAAGAAAGGTGCAATGATTGAAACCGGGATTCAAGAGAACACGGATACAGCCTCAGCTGATACTTACCCTATCGAACCATCTCAAGAGGTTTGGGACGCCAAAAGTCAAGGTTCTGAAGAGATTGATAATAATGAGATCTCAATCAATTATATCATATTCGGTTCTCTATGGAACAGAAAAGATGTCGACATCAATGAAACTTTTGCATACAAGGTAGCACTTGAGATTGCGCACACGCAAGAGGATCTAGAACCCACGTCTATAATTGAGTGCACTCGTAGATCAGATTGGCTGAAATGGAAAGAAGCCATAAACGTGGAGTTGAATAGTTTAAAGAAACGGAATGTGTTTGGTCCGATCTTAAGGACACCATTCGATGTTAAACCAGTGGGAAACAAATGGGTATTTGTGCGTAAAAGAAACGAACTCGGCGAAGTCGTTAGATACAAGGCACGCCTTGTAGCACAAAGATTCTCACAGAGACCCGGAATCGATTATGAGGAGACTTATTCTCCAGTGGTGGATGCAACTACATTTCGATTCCTCATAAGTCTGGCCATAAGAGAAAACTTAGATTTGCGGTTAATGGATGTTGTAACCGCATATCTTTATGGACCACTGGACAGTGAAATCTATATGAGATTACCAGATGGTATTGAGCTCAAAGATAAGCATGCATCTCGTGATAAACACTGCATTAGGCTGAACAAATCCTTATATGGACTGAAACAAAGCGGACGTATGTGGTATAACCGGTTAAGCGAATATCTCATCAGAGAAGGCTACGAAAACGATCCGATCAGTCCATGCATCTTCATCAGAAAATATCAAAACAAAGGATTTGTAATCATAGCAGTATACGTGGATGACTTGAACATCCTCGGAACATCTGGTGAAATCGCCCAAACAGTTGAATGCTTAAAAGCAGAGTTTGAAATGAAAGACCTAGGCAAAACTAAATTCTGTTTGGGATTACAATTTGAGTACGTCAATGACGGAATCCTTGTGCATCAATTGGCATACACTGAAAAGGTACTCAAGAGATTCAATATGGACCAGGCCCACCCATTGACCATCCCAATGGTTGTGAGGAGCCTTGGATTGGATAGTGATCCATTCGGTCCAAAGAAGGACGATGAAGAAATCCTCGGTCCTGAAATGCCATACCTCAGTGCCATAGGAGCATTAATGTACTTGGCTAGTCACACTAGACCAGACATCTGCTTTGCCGTGAGCCTCTTAGCTCGCTTTAGTTCGTGTCCAACTCAAAGGCACTGGAACGGTATTAAGCACATCCTTAGATACCTTCAAGGTACTAAGGACTTGGGATTATTTTATTCTAACCATAACAAGGATGGTCTAGTTGGTTTTGCTGATGCAGGATATTTGTCAGATCCGCACTGTGTCCGGTCTCAAACCGGTTATGTTTTCACGCATGGAGGAACAGCCATATCTTGGAGATCCATGAAGCAGACTATTGCCGCTACCTCATCCAACCATGCGGAAATCTTGGCCATTCACGAAGCTAGTAGAGAGTGTGTTTGGTTGCGGTCCATGACTCAGCATATCCGATCAGATTGTGGTATGAACGAAGATAAGGAGCCTACGGTGATGTATGAAGACAATGCAGCTTGTATCGCTCAACTCAAGGACGGCTACATCAAAGGTGACCGGACGAAGCATATTCTGCCCAAATTCTTCTTCACTTATGAGCTACAGAAGGATGGTCAGGTCAAGGTTCAGCAAGTCCGATCAAGCGAAAATTCAGCCGATCTATTCACTAAATCATTACCGACTTCTACACTCCGGAAGCTCATTCATCAGATAGGAATGCGTAGACTTAGAGATCTACAGTGATGCCTAAACCAGGGGGAGTAATGCGTGTTGTACTCTTTTTCCTTCACCATGGTTTTTCCCACTGGGTTTTCCTGGTAAGGTTTTAATGAGGCAACGTTCTCCAGCGCATTATAGAGATCCCGGTTTTGTGACAGGCACGGTTACCTTGTCCAAGGGGGAGTGTTATAAACAAATGGAGTTCTAGTAACCGGCCTATTAACCATCAGGTTAATGTCTCATGGCCCATTAGGGTTTCTGATACATTAGTTATGTAATGTATATATACACTGCTTATGGAAATAATAAGATTAGAGTTTTTCCCTTAATAAGTTAACATATATATAGGAAACTGAAACAATTTCGATGAAGAAATGGAAAGCAATTAACCTATATTATTTTTTTATTGGCTATTACCATGCTGATGAAACTCTACAATGCTCTTAGAATTACTAACTTAATAAAATGGATTTAAATGTTGATGGAAATGATTCTGAAACAAATCTTCTAAAACTCGATATAATATCCAATATTTGCCTAGCCTAGCAAATCCCTGACCCGATTATGTCAATAGATTGAAACCTGAAATTCATCGATGCATCCCTTACATGCCAGTTTTGGCCAATACCAGTCGAATAATCTATGATACTACACATCATCTTTTTTCTCCAATTTGTTGCAAAGATCTGGCAATATATAGTTTCATCACTTCATTTTCTATACCGAAACTAGAGGCATTAATTGCATGCACATTTCTTCCAGAATATTCTTCATGGCCGATGTTGTTTTTATAATAGATATCCCCGGATCCCAGTACCATAACTGAAGTTGCTCTCTCGATTTGGATAGTCTAAAATCATAAAGGTTTGAACTTTTAAACTGACTGGGTAGGCAACCAATTTGATGGTTTAATTGTGGCCAGAACCAGACCCTACGGTGGAGTGAGAGGAGTTTCCAATATGAAGTGACACATTTGTAAAAAAAAAAAAACTATAACTGCATCTGCATGAAGAAATCCCAACAGAATAAAACTAGCACAATTGATCTTGCACTTTGGCTGGATTACAGCCAGAACAACACTCTCTAGAAGAGAGACAAAGAGAACGACATCTTGGAGATGAATTGTCAAAGAGAACCATGAGAGGATTGGAGGCTTTGACGAGTTTGTTGGATAAACTTCTTTAGCTTAAGATCTAAGACATTGTTAACAAGTCGATTAATAATAAGATATGCCTAAAAGAAATTTTACCTAGTTCTATTAAAAGTACGATTAGGAAATATTAATTCCTATATATGAGTTTGTTGAGTTGTGGCAAACACAAGATATAGGTATAAGAGCTTTGGTGTTTATTTTTGAGCTATTTTCTAAACATTAATAAAAAAATTTATTTCTTATACAAAGCTGAGTTTATGTTTAAGAGTCTTTATTTGGTATCAGAGCAAATCGTAAAGAGAAGAAGCCAAGGAGAGACATCGCCGGAAACTATGGCAGGAGGCAGAGCCGTGCCTACAGTGTAATGAAAAAGGCTTTTGCCTCAAGCCCCCAGAATATATTAAATTTTAGGGTCCCTTTTTGTAATATGTGGTTAGTGTGAGTGATGTGATTCAAAGTTTCTGAGTTCAATTTTTTTTTATATATATTTAAAAATATAAATTGGGGGAATATTTTTTAGGAAATTCAACTTTTGTAAATTAAGTTGGGGGAATATGTTTAGAAAATTAATTAAGATTTTCTTAGGTTATCAGCTTCTTCAAACTTTCAAAGACATATTTACTTCACCATTTTTTTATTCTTTTGTTTCAGCTCTTTATTCTATAGATTTTTCTATGAGAATGTTGATTTGCTATATTGTTTATTTTCATCATTGATATTACAAAAGATACCTCTGAAAACGTATTCAAATGAAGCAAAAAAGAAGAAAAAAGATTGAATGACCTAACTATCATAGCTATAGAAAGAGAACTAGTTAAGAACCTTACGAAGTTTGGTAAAAGAGTTTATTGAAAAACAAGAAAGAAAGATTATGTTTTAGTTTTTTTAGATTTAAGATTTTATTTTTGAATATTTTATATGATTTTAAAATTATATTATATATTTTTATTAAAAAATCCTATTTTTTATTATTTTCCCTATAAACCTTCGCACGTCACTGGCAGGAGGAAGAGACGAGTCCTCCAAGGCCATCATGATCACCGTCGCTGCTTGGAAGGAGACTATACCGTCGTCGATCCAATGCCAACAAATTATACGGTATGGGCAATGAGGATGCGAGTAATATTACGACTTCATAAAGTTTGGGAAGCAATTGGCCTGGTTCGACTGAACCTGATAAAAAAGATATCGCGATAGCATTACTCTTCCAATCAATCCCGGAAACCCTAATTTTACAAATTGGTGATCAAATCTCTCCAAAAGACCTACAGTATGGAACTCGATCAAAACGCGTAATTTAGAGGCAGAACATGTTAAAGAGGCGCGGCTGAAAATTTTGATGTCTGAGTTCGAGAAGATGAAGATGGCGGACTCAGACACGATCAATGAATTTTCTGGGAAGCTATCTCAGCTTGCATCAAAAGCTACAGCTCTCAGAGGAACGATTGATGAACCAAGACTAGTAATGAAATTTCTCAACATTTTTTCGAGAGGCAAGTTCATTCAAATTGTTGCTTCCCTCGAACAAGTCCTTGATCTGAAGACAACAGGTTTTGAAGAAATTGTTAGACGACTTAAAGCTTACTAGGAGAGAATCGTAGACGACGACAAAGAAGACGATACTCAAGGAAAGCTTTTATACCCAAAATCAGATCAAAGTAACTCTCGAGGAGGTAAACAGAGGACGAGGAGGCAGAGGAAACAGGGGACAAGGCAGAGGAGGAGAATCTAATTCTCAAAAAAGGTCGACGAATCAGACTAAAAAAAGAAGGATAGATCGACAGTGATCTGTTACAGGTGCGATAAAGCAGGGCATTTTGCTTCAGTCTGTCCCGACAGGAAGCAGAATCAAGAAGCAAACAAAGTAGAGACCGAAGAAGCAGACGAAGCTCTCTACATGCACAAGACAGTGTTCCTTAATGAGGAGAGCTTGGTACCTAAGAAATACGAGAAAGAAAAGGGCAAAGAAGGTACCTGGTACTTAGAAAACGGAGCGAGTAATCACATGACTGGTGTGAAATCATTCTTCCTGGAATTGAATGAGAATATCAAGGGTAAGGTAAAGTTTGGAGATGGATCATGTATCGATATTGGTAGCAAAGGATTGATTCTGTTTGAAGGAAAAACAGGCGAACAGAAGCTGGTTCCCGACATCTACTACATTCTCACGATAAAAAGCAACATTCTTAGCTTAGGGGCAAGCAAAAAAGCATGGCTGAGATGTTAGAAGGAAACAAAATTTTCTAACACTACACGATCCTAATGGAAAACTCTTAGTAAGAGTACTAAGATCTGCTAACAGACTTTACAAGATAAACCTGAAGATTGGTAAACCAGTTTGCTTTCATTCGAAGATGGAGGAAGAAACATGGAGATGGCATGCCAGGCTCTGTCACATAAGCTTTAAAATTATCAAGAGCATGTCGTCTCTTAAGATGGTTCAAGGCTTACCAAAGATCGAGACTGAAAAACAACTATGCGAGTCATGCTTAGTTGGAAAACACACCCGTCAAGCATTCCCAGCTGCAACTCGATATCAATCCTCTCACCATTTGGAACTCATACATACTGACCTATGCGGACCGATATCACCAACTACACCAGCTTGCAACAGATATGTCTTTGTGATCATTGATGATCATACAAGATATATGTGGACGATTTTGTTAAAAGAAAAAGGGAGAAGCATTTGTGAGTTCAAAGGTTTCAAGAACATGGTAGAAAAAGAATGTGAGAAGATGATAAAAATACTTTGTACGGACAGAGGTAGCGAGTTCACATCGAAAGAATTTCAAGAGTTTTGCAGCGTAAACGGGATCAATCAACATCTGACAGCTCCCTAAACTCCGCAGCAAAATGGAGTAGTCAAAAGAAGATATCATACACTAATGAAGATGACCAGAAGTATCTTAAAGGCAAAGAGGGTTCCAAATTACTTATGGGGAGAAGCAGTTCGACATTCAACATATTAGATAAATCGAATCCCCATAAGAGATTTGAAAAATCAGACGCCCTATGAATGCCTTAAGAACAGGAAACCAGGTGTCAATCATCTCAGAGTTTTCGGCTGCTTAGTTTACGCGAAAATCGAGCCTGTTAACATGAAGAAGCTCGACGATCGTTCTCAACAGCTGGTTCATCTAAGAATAGAACCTGGATCCAAAGTCTATAGGCTATACAACCCAACAACAAGGAGATTCATTGTAAGCCGAGACGTAGCTCTCAATGAAGGAGCATGTTGGAATTGGAAGGGTCCTAATACAGAGGGTGATAACACCGTATTTGTACCCATTTTTACCATTGATTTTAAATGCTTTTTCGAAGGTTTTAATCAATTTTAGGAACTTTTAATATGATTTCTCTATGTTTGTAGTTTCAAGCCTCTTTTCAGAAAACTTAGGGAAAGAGATGACAAAATGGAAGAAATCTACATTTTTAGCCCAGAGTCAGACTATCAGAATTTCAGCCTCAAATGAAGTCTTTCTCACCATCTGATCCAACTCAAATTTGGAGACATTCTAGAGGAGACAACTAGCTTTTCATATCACTTTACATCAGGACAATCCAACGGTGCAATCAAAAGATACATGAAGAGCAAGTTGACAAATTCACCAGTCCCTGAAGACTCTCACTCACGACAAACAAGTGTTTCACCTGCCCTAGAAGACTCTCACCCCCGGTGGACCTATGCTGAATCACAAGGCCCAACATCAAAGCCCATTTCATCATTTCTCTTCATAGAAGCCCTAAATGAGACCTGGAAGACCTTAGGACATATAAATACATTTATTAGCGGTCCTAATCGGGTGTGTGCTCCTGTAATGAGTTTTTGAGCCACCAAACTCTGTTTTTCAGGGTTAGGCGATGGAGAAGGGGATTCTTCCCTGGATCCGTTGTTCTATCTCCTGTTTATCTAATTAGCTAGTCTATTTCATTCTTCTGCATATTTCATGTGTTTTATCATTTCCTGCATCATGTAGATTTGTCCAAGAGAGTCATATTTCTATAGAGTCATCGATATGTATACATGTTCGATTAGGATTTCTAAGTTTCTAAACCATATTCTGGATCTCATCTCTTTTAAGTTGTTCATATTGCATGCGAGTAGATTCATGACCTATTCTCTGAGCCTAGGATCGATCAGAGCCACGAGAGTGCTGTATCAGATCATCCATACCTAGCTTCAGAAGAACATAGTCGCTACAGGAGTCGAGAGCTACCTGTAGAGAAGATGTGAGCAAACAAATTCAGTAGTAAATGCATAATCTTATTCCTAGCATGAGAGCGAGAGTTAATTATCAGATTTAAGTGATTAGTTGGTTAAGATGACGAGAGTTGGTTAATCATACATATGTCTATTCCAGTTCCATGCAGATCCTAGAAATAGATAAGGATAAATTGCCCGGAAGTTAATTGGAAATGCTTTGACATCGATTAGAGTAAACCGGAGAAGTCTAAATCGCCCACTATGAGTCTAGAGTCCTTAGTTTGAGTCGAACACCCTTGAGATATTTTTAAGCAACTCATTTGCATTGCATTTAATTTCTTGTAAATATTAGATTAGAATTAGTTTAGGATTCTGTAACCAAAAAACCCCAAACCCCCCCCCCCATGAGTTTATTACTTCGCTTACTATCCCAGTTTGGTGTTTACTTGCAGATTAGACATTTTTACTGTGGATCAAAACCTAAGTCCTACAACATACATATGTCCACTTTCAGACATTACGATTTTATAAATTTAAAACTCCAGACCAACGAGCTTGCAAAAAAACTGTGACCTTGACGCCCATCAGGGGGTAATAGCGAACCTGGTAAGTTCTGAATGACTTGAGGAGCAGTCACAGACGAAGGACAAGGACTCTACAAAGAAGGTGCTAGTTCATCCGAAACCAATGCTGATATAGAAGTTCAACACAAACAGCAAAGTGACAATGAAGCTCATGAAGAAACGACAGAATAACAGAGCAACAATGAGGAACATATACACAATGATTCCATCATCGGAAATCTGCCACAATTCACAAGGTCTGGGAGACAAGTGAATCGTCCAGGATACCAAAGACTTTGTAGCAGATATCGAGTGTTAAAGGCTTCTATTGTCGCTAAACGATGAGCCAATGAACTGTAGCGAAGCAAAGGATTCAGACGAATGGACACAAGTCTGTAAAGACGAGATCTCTTCAATTAATAAAAACAAGATTTGGACTCTAGTCGATAAACCAAGAGGGGTCAAGGTCATAGGTCTCAAGTGATTTTTTAAAATCAAGAGAAACGCAGATGGCACAATAAAAAAATTCAATGCCAGACTTGTTGCAAACAAGGATATGTTCAAGAATCAGGAGTTAATTTTGACAAAGTATTTGCACCAGTGGCTCGAATAGAAACAGTGAGGCTACTCGTGGGATTAGCTGCTTCTCACGGGTGGGAGATTCATCATCTCGACGTCAAAACTGCATTCCTATATGGAGAGCTAAACGAAGACGTGTATGTGTCACAGCCTGAGGGATTTGAAAAAAAGGGAGAAGAGCATAAGGTTTTCAAACTCTCAAAGGTTTTATATGGCTTAAGACAAGCCCCACAAGCATGGAACACAAAAGCTTAATCAAAATTTGAAGGGGATGAACTTCAAAAAATGTTCAAAAGAAAGTGCCATGTATCATAAGGTAGAATGGGTAAATCTTTGATCGTAGCCGTATATGTCGATGATCTCTTTGTGACAGGAAATTCGGTTGGGATCATACAAGAATTCAAGGCAGGAATGTCTTTGAAGTTCGAGATGTCAGACCTTGGCAAGCTTACCTACTATCTTGTATAGAAGTGAAACATAGCAAAGATGGAATTGAGATTAAACAAGAAGCTTATGCTCGAATTTTTTTAAAGGAGGCTGGGTTAGATTATCGTAATCCAACTCACATTCCCATGGAGTTTGGTTTAAAAATGTCTAAAGCTCAAGAAGAGGAATCCGAAGATGCCACTTTATATCGAAGAAGGATAGGTTTCTTGAGGTGTTTGCTGCACACAAGACCTGATCTTGCTTTCTTGGTAGGAGTAGCCAGCAGGTATATGCAGGATCCACGGCAATCGCATGGTACTGCATTGAAACATATTTTGTGGTACCTCCAAGGAACAGCAGGTTTCGGCTTGATATATAAACGTAGAGGAACAAGGAAAATTGTGGGTTACAACGACAGCAGCCACAATGTAGATCTTGACGACGGAAAGAGTACAAGTGATCATGTGTTTTACTTCGGTGAATCACCAATCACTTGGTGCTCGCAGAAGTAACAAACCGTTGCATTATCATCTTGCGAACCCGAGTTTATGGCAGCGACGTAAGCTGCGAAGCAAGCCATATGGCTCCAAGACTTGCTGAATGAGATAACTGGTCGAAGGTATGAAAAGACAACAATGAGATAACATGTTGATAACAAGTCGGCCATTGCTCTCACTCGAAACCCTGTTTTTTATGGAAGAAGCAAACACATTCACAAGCGATATCATTTCATTCGATAGTGCTGTCAAATATGAGCAGATCGAGGTGGAGTTTGTATCCGGAGAAAAACAATGTGCTGATATGTTGACAAAGGCCCTTGTAAGAATCAAGTTCAAGAGAATTAGGAGTTTGATCGGTGTTCAGGACCTTTCAGAGATGGACTCGAAGTTTAAGGGGGTGATTGTTGGATAAACTTTTTTAGCTTTAGGCCTAAGACATTGTTAACAAGTCGGTTAATAATAAGATATGACTAAAAGGGAAATTTACCTAGTTCAATTAGAAGTAGGATTAGGAAATATTGATTCTTATATATATATATATATATATATATGTTTGTTGAGTTGTAACAAACATAAAATAAACATAAAAACTTTAGTGTTTAGTTTTGAGCTATTTTCTAAACATTAATAAAAAGAGTTATTTCTTATACTAAAGCTGAGTTTGTGTTTAAGAGCTTTTAGGATTTGTGTGGATGAGACAAGTGAATCATTCATGATTGTCTCTACATGAAAATACTAAATGAAAGGAAACAGCCAACCGACACCGGAGAAACCAGCGCCAGCTTGAAATGATGGAGAATGGAGAGGTGTCGCCTTTGGGGAGAGAAGAGTCGCCTTCTGAGAAAAAAAGAAAGTTATGTGCGACATGACATGCACAAAAAATATTACATGCACAAAAAATATTACTTTGTTAGTTAGTTACGGATTCCTAGGATGTGCGACCATGTATCATTATAAATTTATTATCATATTTCACATTGGTTGGTTGTTTACTATATTTCTTGATGCTAAGTTGACCGTATAAACCTTAAGAAAATATATATTTTGACAATTATCATTTAATATCAATGATTTTGATATTTTGTTTATTATTAAACTTTGGAAGGATACAAAGTCGAAAAAAGAGTTAATATCTTCACAAGCGTAATCGGAGAAAAATAAAAAAATTTCGAAAAAATAGTCTAAAATACCAAAACTTAAATATAAGTCAAAAGGTTACTAAATCGGAAGTCCATACTGAAAATGACGTCAAAGGAATCGAGAAAATTGCAGAAAAAACAGAAGCGGGAATTCAGAGGTTGAAGAAGCTACAACAATCTCCTTTAACCTTCGCAGGCTGGTTTTGAGGGCAGACGAGGGAGGCGACCGCCGCGGACATCCACTATAAAAAGACATATTTTTGTGACATTCATTATAAAAGGGCATATTTTTTGTTAAAAAATAAATTATTAGGGATCAAACTCTAGTTTCTCTAGAATCCAAATTTAAACCGTTCCAAAAGTATAAACAAATTTTTGGGTTTTTGTTTGATATAAAAAACTAACTTCGGCCATCAATGATAGTTTTTTGAAATTAAAGCTGATAAGGAATTATTTGCACGCTACTATGTTACAAGAGCGATTGAATGCTGTTGAGAATCAAACACGAAGAAAGCAATAAACAATAGAGAGAAATCGTAAAATGAGGCAAACACCTGTTTAGAGGTTTCTTACTAATTGTGTGAATGAATGATTACAAACCTTAAATCTTGTATTTATAGCCCCAAAAACCCGACTCCCAAACCCATTAGATAAAAGAAAACCTAAATTTAGCCCAATAAAGAAACCGTACCGTAGGGGGCTTCGCCCCCACACCCTCCAAGTAAATCTGCGTCCATCAATAGTTTTGTTATCAATTGAGACAGCTATAGTTGAAAAACTCAACTATGACAATTTAATAAACGATTTTACACGAAAAAAACAAGAAGATCTATATTTCAGCAATAAACTATATGTTTTATTGGATTTTTTTCTTTCTTTTCTTACAAACCATTTATAGAGTTTAATTGTTTTATGAAGTTTTTGTTTTTTTTTTATTATTTTAATTTTGAAAAAAAAATATAAAAGGAAATATTTTTTAAAAGTTAGACGCAGGCATCCAAATTGATCGGTCCGGCACTGAACCTTCGTCCCTGCAAATCAAAAAACACAAAAACCGGCCGAAGTCACAAGAAAAACTAAACGATCAACTTAAAACCAAAAATTCGGAATTAAGAACCATGATAGGTTAACCTCTGGATAAAGGCTTTGTAAGAGCATCAGCCAACTGATCCGTAGAGGAGACATGAGAGACCTGTAGCTGTCTTGTTTGAATGTAGTTGCGGAAGTGATAATCAAATGCTAAATGCTTCATTCTCTAGTGAAATAAATTATAGGCAGCCAAGTTTGTTGCATCTATATTATCACATATATCACCTGAGTTGTAGCTAAAGTAACTCCAAGCTCTGACAGTAGAGACTGAACCCAAATTACTTCAGAAGTTGTGGATGCAAGTGAGAGGTACTCAACTTCGGTGGATGATCTAGCAAAGCTGATTTTTTTCTTTGATGATCATGCTATGGGAGGCGGCCAAGGTAAACGACGTATGGGCCAGTGGAGGTGTACTCACCTCTGTTACCAGTCCAATTTGCATCCATGAAAGGCATGACGTGTGTTGTTTGCATGAAGAAAGATCCCCTTTGCCATTGTTCAAGATATCGGAGAATTCTTTTGACTGCAATTCAGTGATCTTTTGTTGGTTTATGCATGTATTGGGACAGTTTTTTTTTTTTTTTTTTACTTGGAACAATATTATCTGGCTGAGTGAGCAAGAGGTATTGTAAACTTCCGACAGCAACTCAATATTCAGTGGGTTCGTCCAGGCTGTACCGGAAGACAGCATTAGTGAGGATTTTGGACACATTGGCATTGTCACCGTTTTGCAATTTTCCATCCTACAACACTTAAAATGAAAATCATTAGGTAATGTCTCTAGATCCCAAATTCAATGTCCGATTTGAGCATTATATTCTTCGGTCATTACTTTATGTCAATGAGGACTCTTGAGAGCTTACGCTATTGATCTTGGAGGCTTCTCCATTGTTTGTTTTACAGAAGTGTGAAGATTCAACTTCTGAACTGGTTTTCTTTGTCTTGTGCTTTATCGCACATGTTGAATATAACCAGGCTGAGGTGCTGTAGGTTGAGTTGCAGTCTGAGCTGCTTGTAAAGCTGATTAAGGAGCTGCTTGTGACGTCGCTGGTGGAGTTATTTGTGAATCCACTATTGGAGTTACTGAAGTATCCACTGGTGATGCTGTTGATGGAGCCGCTGGTGGAGCTGCTAATGTTGCCCCTTATGAATCTATAGTTGAGGGGAGCCGCTGCTGATGTAACTTGTGGCCGCACGGTTAACTGTATCGCCGGAGCAGGTGGTAGTGTTACTGAGGCTTGAGGCGGAAGAATAGTATGTACAACCAAGAAAGTAGAGTGAGAAGAAATTTCAGATTCAATAGACGATTGTGTTCTAAATTTGATGAAACTGAACCGAAAAACCAATTCATGAAATACGGCATGTCTAGATTTGTACATTCGAGATGTAGCACAATGTAAACAAAAATAGGCACTTTGCATAATCGAATATCTAAGAAAAACATAAGGTGTCGATCTAGCATCTAATTTGATTCATCAGAACGGAGCCACGAAAAACACAAGCACCCAAATAATTTTAGTTTTTGAAAATAAGGCTATCCCATGAAAACGTTGAAACAGGTTTTGATAATAATGCGTTTGCAACAGCTGTAATTTAATAAACAACAATCACAAACGCATACGTCCAAAAGGTCTATGGCATCGACACATGAGAAAGAAAGGCAAGCCCTGTTTCTACAATATGTCGATGGCTACATTCTGTGATGTCACTATGTTCTGGCATACGCGGTCGACTAGTCATATAAGAAATATATACCATGATGTGAAAGAAAATTTCGTAAAGCAATGTATCAACCTATATTATCTGTATATAAAGTTCTAAGTTTGGGAAATCAATTTTAAACCAAGGTTTTGAACCGGATAAATATCTCAAAGGTTTGAGATTAAACTTTAATGGATACAACCAAGTGTATTTAGCAAGTGTAGTGATCTACAAATATAACATTATATTTGAAACCATCAATTGATGGAACCAGAGAGGTTCTTACATGTGAAAACACAATATCAAGAGGGTTATTAGATTTGTAAAGATGAATTTTGAAAAGGTAACTTATACATTTTATTAATATAAAGGCTGAGCCATAAAAGCGATTGAAACAATAGATAAATTAAATAGTGAAACTACTCTTTGAAGAATTTGAGAAGCAAGATGTCCTAAGCGTGAATGCCATGCTGACAAGCTAGTCTTCACGGCTGAGGCAAAAGCGAGAAAGGGTTGTTTTGCTGGAGTTATTTTCGGCCTCTGATACGTCTCATGCTTAGGTTTCCCCTCGAGTTGAAGAGCTCCTATTTGCAAATCTCTCACTGAAAATATGTTGGGGTAAACGTAAACGCCATGCCATTAGTAATGCATAATAGAACGCATAAGACATTATTTAAAAAGAATGGACGAGTATAAGAAGGAAATCATAGGAACCCGAATGCGAGATGTGCAAACTGGAACCATCACCGAGAAGAATACTATCCCCACCACTATACAGATTTTGCATAGAAATATAGGCTAAGTAGAGGAAGTGGCGAAAAGTTTGAACGCCTACAGCTCTAATACAATATTAGGTATTACACAAAGAAAGCTTTACAAAGAAGGAAATATACAATAAAAATGGTAGCATAATTAAAGGGATTATAATTAATGTATACACCAATGGATTCTCTGTATACATATAATATTTCCTATAACAGCTTCTTTCCAGAAGACAAGAGCCGAACCCTAATGTATTTTTTTTTTTTGTTAAATCTGAAAAACCAAAATATCTTGAAACCAAACAAATTAAATTTTAAAAGCAAATTATTTCAGTTAAATTGTGACGATCCCGCCGTCCATTTGAGAACCAGACGCGGACCGGCAATATCAATCCTAACTCCCCCCCAACCGTCCCTCCTAGTGAGTCCAACGCCCTCTCTAGGCACGTAGGCCCAACGTCTTCTTTCTAGGTCCGTTGGCCCAAGACCCTCTCTAGGCTTGTTGGCCCACCACTGTCCGATGGTCGGGATTCGTTAGTCCGGAAGGCTCGTAAGACTTGTCTATTGTCCCTACAATCACCACATGATCTTTCTCCGTGCTTTGTCCTCATTCGCACGGTACCGCAGAGTACTTCCCGGTAGGTCACCCATCTTGAGATTACTCAGGCATTAGTACGCTTAACTTTGGAGTTCTTTCAGCACACTTGACCGGAAAAGATAAATGCACTTTATTGACATAGATAGCTAAATCAATTCTTATAAGCCTTTCCATATACTGGAAATCGGGATGTTACATAAATCATATCGGAAAAACAAACTTCATTCAAGAACTTTTGGGCCTTATTACATCAATCAATTTTGCTTGAGCGGATGAAGACTTATACAATAATTCTAAATGGGTTTTTTAAGATATGATAGTAAAGAAGAAAGATAAAAGATAACTTGCGCCATACGTAACCTTGAAAGAACTAATTGACGGCTAACATTTGCGACTGTACAAGAAGACCATGACGCATGTAGCCCATGAATATCTTAGCCTTGTACTTTTTCTTTCGTTACCTTGTACTTTTTCATTGCATGTACCGATGGATTCACATCTTCCTCTGGAGCTTCAGAAGAGTCGGAGGGTGACGACCAAGCTTCAGAAAATTTATATTCCTTCTCCAGAACTTCTTGCACCGGGAAGAATATCTGTCTCATCTTGTCGAAGCTGTAATCGTATCTGTAATTCAAACCAAATCAATTCGAAGAATATATAAATAATAAATGAGTGCATAGAGTAAATAAGATATCAATGAACTATTTTTTTTTTTTAACTAGGTCTAGGCTTGTGCCATCCGATTAGTGTTTCAGAGTGAGTGTAGCTGTTTAATAGCCCATTCAACTAATTTTTAAATTGATTAGAGGATAATATCGTATTACGTGCGGTTTGTTTTTGTTAAAATATAGAATTATTTTTTTACTATGAAAGAGTATAAAATATTAATATAGTGATATTAGTTCATTTTACTTTATTTTTATTTTTTGTAAACATTACATATTCTCGTAAAGCGTGAAAAAAGTTATTAAGTTTTGCAGTTTGATATTTTGAGAGGCATAACCTATTTTTGTTCACTTGTAAAAAAAATTGTGTTAATTTAAATTTTTTATTTTTTTATTGTTTTTGTATATAGTTATTAATGCTAAATATTTAAATGATGTTTAGTTACTTATAGAAAATGATATTCAATTTATTGAGTTTATGTTTTGAATTATATGTGAAACCTTTTTACTTTATGCAATAATACTATGATCTGCATAATTTGACATAATATTGTATGGAGGATTCTTGAATCTAAAATGACTATCCTAGAAAAAGCCAACATCTGATGCTCTAGAGCCTGCAGATGATTGTTTAATACAATTAATGGGCACGGTTTTGACGTGATAATTTATATGTTAATGTTATTGTTTCCTATTTATTGGTGCTTTAAATAGCATCCGACAACTCTCGACAATGTTTCGTCTTTAGCAGGTAGCTAATGTTGCCTTAATTAGATTTATTCACTAATAATGGGATTAACTGAATTGATCATGTATATTAGATTGCCTATATTCCTCGGTAGCAATGTACACGCACATGAATATTTCACTTTGGAGTAGTCAAGTCTCACATTTTTTTTTGTCCTTTTTCAACCAGGAAGTCTCGCCATTCTAGATAACAAATTTCTAATATTGTTATGAATAAATAATATGGTTGTCATTGTAAAACCTATATTGTAAGGAAGTTTAGAATATTATTTATTTCTTTATTCTTTATATTTTAACTTGTTCCTCAAGTCTTAGTAATATTCTATATACTTTTCATTATTTTTATAATAATACACAACAATTTTTCTCTTCTCTTCTCTTTTTTTCTTATTTACAACACATTATCAGTATGACAGTCCTTTTTTTTTCTACCGAAAAAGATGAGATTTAATTTTTCTGTTTATGTTTATATTATTCTGGGATGATAAGTGATACATTTTTCCCAAATCAATCGTTATGGTAAACTATGCTTATTCGATTATATAATCATATGGTAGACTGTCTCCTCCGATTATATTTTATAAAAAAAAATGATAATCAATATTTATCTAAAATAATTGATTGTTTGATTTTTATTGTTCAAAAGTTTTGTTAAAATTCATCAAACCGTGCAAATGTTTTTATAAAGCAAATGTCTCCTAAATTAATTAGGGTTTTGAGTGAAATCACATTATTCTCATGTGCTTTAACTTTGTCATGCTTCGTATTATTTTAAGTTATATGCACACCTCATATGATCGATACACCACACGTAGTACTCTTTATTGTTGATTAAATTATACATAAATACATATAACATGGAAATTCAATTATCGTATTATATAAAATCGTCTTTGCATATTATTATACCACCATAACCAAAAATTAAAATCAACTCATGAGTATGTGTGGTAGAATAATGATTATAAATTGGTTGAGTCTTGTTAAAATTCATTAGATAATGTGTTTTTGTTTTATAAACCAAAACGATTTTAATTTGTTATATGAATCAATTAAGGTTTTATGAGTTTATCATGAAAATCATTTATTAGAATTTAACCTAAAATTGTTGGTTGGTTAATTTGATCGTTTCCTTATCATATATATAGATCAAATCCTATTTTAAATATTAATCTGAGTAATCAATTTGACATTTTGAATCGATTATGCTTTATTGTTTGATATGTTCATCTAATTATTATAAAGAGGAGATCGATTTGTTGTCACATATATTTTATATATATGGTTTAGTTTGGTTTAGCTGGTTTTAGAGAATTGCTTGATTTAATGAATCAATAATTTTGGTTGGTTTGGTAAATTGTCTAATTGCTTCGTTATTGAATCATGGACATATCAGCTACCGAAGTCTGTTTGTTTGATTAAATCCATTTGGTCAATATTATCATGCTAAATTGGTTAGTTTAGAAGAGCATCGGTTTAAATTGGTATAGATAATCATTTGTTTAATCGGATAAATTGATGTTTTATTCTGGTTTGATAAATTATTGGTGTAACATGGTTTAATGAATCACTAGTTTGGTTACAAGGGATCTCTGTTTTAAAATAATGAAGGATCATTTCACTCTATACCAAAAATTAACCAAGAAATTGACAATATACCAAAATATAACTTAGAAATTAGGAGGCCTATGCCACATCATCAAAAGTTGACCTTAGTACCCTTATAGTTATCTAATTTGACGTAAAGAATTTTCTGTCAAAAAGGTATAATAAACTAACAGGTCACAGGTGCTTTTAATGCTGCTCAGCTGAGGACAGAATAGCCTGTAGAGCTACGAGTACCGCCTGCAACAAAGATATGCAGAATCAATAAAATGTGTGGTGGATAAAAGATAAGAACATCAGTAAACAAGTAACAGAATGTGTATGACTTAGGTGTTTTCCACGCAGGAACAAGATGTTAACAAATAACTAATATTGTTAACAAGAGTTAAAACAAGACCATATGGCGTAAACAGGCTGTAAATAACCAAGCGAACATCTTTAGTAGTGTTGGCAATTGCTAATCATATATATAATATTATTAACACGATAAAAGTTACCGATATAACAATGTTTTTTTATTGTTAACTTTGTTAACAATATGGAATTACATCCTTATGTGATTTGCAAATGCAATGTCTTCGATCGTTAACTTTGTTATCATGTGCACTGAATGTTTTCGGACATTAACGTTGATTACGTTGTTATCACGTATTTATTTAGAAAAATATTATAATGTTGACCTTATCCTAACTTAGTGCTAATATAACAATGTTTTTTATCGTTAACTTTGTTAACAACATAGAATTACACCCTTATGTGATTTGCAAATGCAATGTCTTCGATCGTTAACTTTGTTATCATGTACACTGAATGTCTTCGGATGTTAACATTGATAACGTTCTTATCACGTATTTATTTAGACAAATATTATAATGTTTATTTTAACCTAACTTAGTGACAATATAACATAGAATTACACCCTTATGTGATTTGCAAATGCAATGTCTTCGATCGTTAACTTTGTTATCATGTGCACTGAATGTCTTTGGACTTTAACGTTGATAATGTTGTTATCATGTATTTATTTAGACAAACGTTATAATGTTTACCTTATCATAACTTAGTGATAATATAATTAACGATTCTTGGCTCCAACTAGTGTAATTATCCTAATCCAGATTACAAAACAATGTTAGCGACAAAATAAGTAACGATATAACACATTTAGCTATTATCTACACATGGAACTACACCACTGTATTCCGGAATGACATGACTCTTACTTCTTCTAAACGACTTATGACTCTAAACAATATGACTCCATTATTAGAGGTAGCGAAACAATATGACTCCATCTGAATTGCCGGGAAAAAACCTTGTACAACCACATTAGAGGTAGCGAAAACAGCAAAATCCCTTGTTAGTAGAGACTCCATTATTATTCCGTAAGAAACTCTTCCCCATGGGTACGCAATGAAAGCATTTAAATCTTCCACCATCTCCGCATAGTGATATCGATCTTAACACGGGGGAATGGGACCGATGGTAACAGAATTGCATCGACAATGAGGAGACATGCATATCTCAACCTCGTCTCTCTGTCCCCAACGGACGAATTCCAAAGCATCTGGAGCACCTTCTCCGCAGATACATCTCTAGCACCACCAAACAACTGCTCATAAAAATGGTCGCCATTGCCCCCATCTTCTCTTCTTCCCAGTCGGTGGATATTTCCCACAACAAAGACCAGTCACAATTTTGAATTCCCGAAGACTAAATCGAATTGGTTTGCCAGCAAATAAAACCAAGATTTTATTGTCTTTCTCGCATTCAAGCATTCTAGTCAGTGTAAACAGCATATACGCACCAGACCACGCAGGCTTCCCCGAAATCTCAAAGAGTTTCCCAAAATTGAGACTTGTAGATGAACTTGCGTTCCTCGTCGTCAAGTGCATGTTCGATATCTGAAAGCACAGAGAGTTTTTGATATATATTCACTCTCTCACCGGAACATAATCGGCGGTAAGAATTCGCTGAGGAAGCTCCAGATTCGCCATTAAACCTGCAACAATAACTCTATTAGCAACTTCAGATGTAACTGTAAATCTAGAATTTCAGTTTTTAATATAAAAACTTTGAGAATGAGGAAAGAGAAAACTCTATACCAATTATCCGAGTATGTCAGCGCACACCGATATGGAGCTCGGGCCGACACTGATTTGAAAAAATATACAGAATTGAAAAGATGATTAGAGGAGAAAAAATGATGGAAGAGGATATCGGCTTCGAAGTGTATATGGAAATTCAGTTAGAGGTGAGGTGTAGAGAGAAATATTGGTTTCAAGTCTTTCTCTTTCTCTTCCCAAATTTGTTTTTTCTCTTTCCACTATAATATATCGAAAACAGCAAACGGTTGCGTGTGAACAGATATAATCTTTTCACTGACACCTTTTCCAGAGTCCAGGACCCACGCCATGAGAGAGGAACTCATTTAGAGAATATATGTTTTAGGGGTTTTATGGGGTTTTCACGGTGTACAGTACTTGGTCAAAATCACTTTTCAGGGTCTTTTAATTTTCAAGTTATCTATTGGTATATAGTGATATTATCCAATAATGAATTCATATGCTGTTTGGTTTTTATGTCCAATGTTAATTGGTTTGATTATTCCAATTCTAATAGAAAAAATTTGTTAAGTGCACGACCCAGACAAACTTGAATTTCTTTTTTGGTCTGATGTTTGATAAATTCTAAAATTATTTGAGCTTATTGACGATTGCTTGAATTTATTATAAAGAGAATATTATTCACCAAACTAATTTGATATAACAGCATAAATTTAGTATACGTGATCTGATGAAACTGTGTTTAATTGTTTGAGAATGTTTGGTAAATAGAGATCTGCGTATACGTTAATTTTGATAGACTCAGTTCTTATTTCTTTACATTTCGAGATTTTATCATGATTAGTTAAATATTAATTATATAAAATGAGTTTGTGACTGTAGACAAAAGTTTCTTGTTTTCTCGAATGTTTTAATTATAAATTTGTTGTGGCAATTTTCTTGTGATCTTTGAGCAAAACACCACCAGTTTAAGGTACCAAAGAATATTGAATGCTCCAGAAAGCATATATGATTGTCTATAAGAATGATTTAAATAATTGATGGATTATATTGCCTCAAATCTCAAAAGATTGAGAATTTAAGATAAAATACACTATCCAAGTTGGTTATGTTGTTGATTTTATAATAGGATTCAATACGAGATGAATGGGTTTGAAGTGTAATCATCTCGAGGGGGAGAATTGACGAATCCCACAATTCATAATAAGTGGAACATCCAGAAGATTATGTTCACATGCACGTTCGATAAATCATGTGTAAAGCAAATCTAGAAAATTTTAAGATTTATCAAGTCGAGACAATGAGTGAATATAATATTAAATATCTTCACATCATGAGTATTACTCAAGGCAGTAAGTATTTTAGAGAAATTACTTCATTCTCTATTGGATTGTATTACACTATCATATAAGATATAAATGTGTATTGTAAAGCAGAAGTTTACTGGAAATCTCACTATTTTGGGATGACTGGTAAGCTATTCCAGTTTAATAATAATATGAATAAGATCTAGAAGATTCTTATGTGTTCGATTTTCACTCTCCAATAAATTTGGAATTATTGATTTTCTGGTACTTATACAAAGAGATATTCTTGGACTGATCATCCAATATATTTTGTGAAAGTATTTGGTTAGCTGATTAAGAGTGAAACCACATTGAGTCGTATTATGCCAACAAATGATTTTGAATTCTCCTCAAGAATGGTTTTGGTCAGAAACCAAATATTTCTCATCTTAAATTTTTGGATATAATGTTGCTCCACCACATTGATCAAAGATGAGACCTTAAAGGAGGTTAAGGATATTGTTGGATATAAATCTCCCTTATTAAGGTTTGATTTACAGACTGTCATTTCAGTGAGTCAGTTTTTTCCAACGATTAAAGGGGAGAAGAAAGTATACAGCTGAAAATCAGTGAATTAAAACTATCTTTATTATCATAATAGATGTGCACTAAAAGTTAAAAAAAAAAAATATTTGAAGTTATGCTAGAAGCATTTATTTGAAGTTATGCCAGAAGCATTTCCAAACCCAGTCGAGCTTCGGGTATCCATATTCCGCGATCTGACCGGTCCTCCATCCTTCGACCCCCCCCCCCTTGCGAGCTTCTTCTTCGTTCTTCTCAGCTCCGGCGCCGAACTAGATCTTCAGGTGGTTTCTTCAGCTCATTTTTCTTCTCTTTCTCGTGGGTCTTCGTCATTGGTGCTGCATTGCACTCAAGTGAATTCAATTTACAGAGATTGCAAAGATTGAGTTAGTCTAAATCCATTTCTAGATTTCACATAAAACTTCAATAACCCAATGATATATACAGTATTAAGTTATTTCGTAGTGTGTGCAGGACCACGCGTGCAAAGGAGATTACTGATTTCTCATCAAACTTGCCTAAAAAATATTTGATTCATTTCATGTAAATCAGGGACAACAAGCTTGAAAAAAATGTTCTCATCAGTATGTTTCCTTCAAAATTTTGACAAATCTATTCTATTGTATCTATTTATCATTAAATGCAAATTTTTCGTTCTGAAAATGTCATTGGACAAATTGTCACGGTGGGGAGTATGAAAATTATCAAAGCAAAAGGCAAAAAAGGGATCAGCGAGAAATTAATGATAGCACTACGAGATACAATGTAAGTTCTAATATCATACAAAATATTTAGAAAATCTTATAACCATGCATGGAAGTTATCAAAGCAAAAGACAAAAGTGGGATCAGCGAGAAATTAATGATAACACTACGAGATACAAAATAAGTTCTAATATCATACAAAATATTTAGAAAATCTTATAACCATGCGATACTGATATGTTTTTTTGATCAAGCGATGTCCAACTGAAATGTACACTATGGGGACAATATGCAAAGAAAACTGTTGAGTACATTGACAAACATATGGATTATATCGTTGTCTGTATAAAAGACTACAAAGGTGAGATAAAAATATCCTATATTCATATTTAAACGGTTTTTGACTTGGTATTGCATTAATTTGTTATTTTTTTTGTGTTTTGTGTATAGGTGACATATCAATATCAAACGCTTTCAACTCCATAAAAACAACTACACTATGGAGACAGTCTGCAAAGACAACTGTTGAGTACACTGACAAACATATGGATTCTATCGTTGTCTGTATAATGCATTTTTCTGTATAAAATAGTACAAAGGTAAGATCCAAAAATCCTATATTCATATGTAAACAGTTCTTGACTTGGTATTGCATAAATTTGTTGTTTTTTCTGTTTTTGTATAGGTGACATATCAATATCAAACGCTTTCAACTCCGCAAAAATTTTGTTTGATCTTGACATGAAGATTGTGAAAGACTTCAACGAAAAGTATGTTATGACACCATTTTTAAAATTTTAACAGTATTCTATTTATTAAATAAATGTCTTTGGTTTTTAGTTTTCCAAAAAACAATCAAAATAATTGTGCATGCTGGACAGAGTTATTCGACTTCTTGGGGTGGTGTGATTGACTACCGTGAAGAATTTTTGAGTATGAAGAATAGGAGGCAGACGATAGCTGGAATGCGTGATACAAAAGTGGTATGAGATAGAATTTACTAATGTTAAGAATTTAATTATATTTCAAAACCATACATATTAATGGTTTTATTATAGTCCGGCAATATTGTAACTTGCATAACCATCAAAGCCGTTGACACTTCAAAGCTATGGTATTATTGGGCTTGCAACATGACATCATGTCTGATGAAGAAGATTACGATAAGCGGATTCCTCTATTTAGGTGCAAAATTTGTGGAGATTTATTCATATGATATTGTCGTGACAAGATAATACATATAATCGTCCCATTAAATTTAATGTTAATTCATTCCAATTCAAATAATTGACATTTTTCGTTTCTTTACAAAATAATGTAGGTACTATATCATATTATTTGTTACTGATAAATCAGACGTCAATGTCCGATTCCTGTTGTTTGATGACACTGTTCATAAAATTTTAAGTCATTCAGCTGAGTCGATAAAGGACCAAACTGACGAGGTCATCTCTTAAATCTTTATATACAATATGCATTATTTACATGGTCTGATATTAGATTAATCCGAGGAATATAATATTGTATAGGATTTACTAAGAGGACTCCCTGATGGTTTAACTAAGCTCTTAACAATGAGGATGCTTTTCAAAATAATAGTTTCAGAAGAACATACTAAAGGAAGTCAGTCTCCATATGTAGTTGATTTATGGTCTCAAGATGTCGACATTATGACTGAGTGGAATTCTCGATCAGAGATAATATTTTTACCAATTCACCGAGATAACAAGTCTGCTATTTGGATAATTAAATTAATTAAGTTGTGAAAAGTGTTATCTATTTCAGCTGCCGTTGATGTTTACGAGTTTTGAAGAACTTGATAATCCTTCGTTTGGTTCTTCCCTGACTCATGCATCTAAAAAGCAACTGAAGAGTCCCGAATGTTTTGATGAAGGTGAAATATCGGTTAACAAAAAGTGACATAAACAAGAAATCCCAAAAAGTTATGAAGAATTTACATCCAAATGAACTTTTAAAAATTTTATGTCTTCAAAACGTTTGTACTCTATTCGTTATTTTTTTTTTTTATCTTTTCAAATTTAACTTTAACGCGGTACTTCAATGTTGACATTGTTTTCATTAATTATTTCAATTTTACTGACATTTTTTACCATTTTCAAAATTTTGTATAACAAACTGTCATAAACTTGAAACTTAAAATTGCAAGAAGACAAATATAAAAATATAATTGTCTTACTCCATTTCTATAAAAAACTTTTTATTCCTTTCTTATCTTTCTTCACATTAAAAAAATACATAGAATGTCTCCTTGCAATAGAGTTTCCGATCTTCAAAAGACAAACTGCAGATATCGTATTTACGTATAAATAATAAGAGATTACATGAATTATTAGTCCGCGGATCGCTCTGATCAGATCTTAGTTCTTGCGGATGAATTTGTAAGTTTTGAAGGTATTCAGTACGTCAATATTTATTTGGGATGCATTTGTTAATTGTAATTTAAAAAAAAAAACATATAGGGCAATCGTATCCTTTGTACTATTTAATATGGATATCAGAGGAAATTCGATTATCAATTGCTTGAAGGAGATTGGTATTTTATTGGTGATTTTGAAGTTACTGACAGACTAATTTGTCCAAGTATATTATCAAACACCTATCATATATATTTTATCCACAAAACCTTATTGAGAAAATCGATCTAAATTCTGCCAGAGGAATATTCTCTTTTTGTGCATTCATAAATATTTTATACAGATTTATTCATACAGACATATATTTTGGTATGTTCTTTATACCTTAGTTATTTTAATAATTTAGCTAAGAAACTCTTAAACAATTTTTAAATTGATTTATTTTTTTATAGTTGATCTTCTTGGTGTTTTCACTTATGTTCAGAAACTTCAATCGACCAATACAAGTACCTCAACGTCGAACACACCCAGGGAATGTGAATTAATTTGATTTATACTACAAGATTTCAAGTGAGTACAACTTCTCCTGAAAACAACTGTTATTGTACTATAATTCCATATATGATAATATATTAATAATTTTATATTTTCTCATAAATATACAGTGGAGAATCTTTAAAATGTATTGCTTGGGATAACCTGGCAAAAAAATTTAATGAACTTTGGAGGAATTCTTTTAAAAGTACTTCGAGTTTGGGAAGAGTTCAACTATAGTAATCAACGCCAGGAAATCCATCTTATTATGGGTGACGAAAATGTAAGTTCTATTTTAAAAAGCTTTTTTCTCTGTTGCATGTTATGAAGATTTTTAACCATGAATATCTTATATAAATAATTGGTTAACCTTTTTAGGGCTACAAAATAAAGGCATCAATAGATCAGGATCTCATTTCTGTCATCGGTCCAAAATTTAAAGAAAGAGAATGGAATTATGTCAAATTCTTCAACTTTGTCAATGCCTTTGGATCTTTCAGAAATACCATCAACTACCACTTCATTATCATGAACGCCGATACTGTTATAGACAACATATTCCAAGTTAATCCTAAGCATATGATGGATTTATGCAATTTGGTGCTATTAATGAAGGGAATTTCATTACTCAGTACTCTATCGGTTTGTCTTCTCACCGTTTTTTATTATAAAATTTATTAATAATATTGTTCATTAAAAAAAAATTCTTGGTAGACTTGATCGGCATAATCATTTATGTTGATGATAACTAGGTACTGACATTGATGACCCCTACGAGATAATTTTTGGACTTTCGCACAAAGTTGACGTCCAAATAAGGGACATGAAGTAAGATGTTTGAATATTGTCATCTATATGTGTAAAAGCAAAGAATAATTTTTATGTCCTACATATGTATCTTTCTTAAGGTTGTTCTAACATCAAGTGTTTCCTTTAGTTTTGTTGATATCGACATCGAACTCACTGGGAAGACTGCTCTGGATTTCTGGAAGAAGTTGGAAGAAATATGTATTTATGAAACAGTCCTGACTTTGAGGATGTTTCGTGTGACCTATGTTCTCAAAATTAGTCATTCAATATCTTACCAATGGAAACCTTTATATATAATACGTTAATATGATCTATGGGTTTTAACAATGAAAACTTTTTAAAAAAAATCATACAGGAAAATATCGCATGAAGAATGCTGGAGACCAATCTGAAATATTTTTCAATCCTCACATCAAAGAGGTTTCTGATTTTCTTGATTGGTAATTTTTGAATTTCCTAATATATTTTATATGTTTTATGGTAAACTTTTTTCTTATTGTATAATTTATAATTTATATGATATTTACAGGCTTCCTTTCACTGATATCCATGGCGATCCGAGCTGGCTCTAAGATGAATACCTCTTATGTAATCATATTTGGCCCGTAACTGTTAAACTATTATATTATGTAATAATTTCCCTATTACTTGGGATAAATTTGAACCTACTTTTCTAACTTTGCGTTGTAATATATAGTATTTACATTATGCTAATGTTTAATTGCCAATTTCTTTCTGTCTTTTATTTATCGGTTGTCTTTATGCTTGATATCTTTTACACACACACATATTTATATATATATATATATATATGTGGTTAAAACATATATGAGCTATATATATAATTGCATTTGATTTTAAATGGTAATTTCCTTTATAGACATTTTCTTCCATCAAATATTGCATGTTTCCATACTTATAAGACATTGCCAAAATAAACTACTATGATATTATAAGGCCGTGTTGCATATTATGTCAATTTTAGTCTCAGAACAATATACGTAAGCAGATCTTTTCCTTAGAAAAGTGAATAAAATATATTATGTCTGATTAATTGACAGTTCTCTATTGTACAGATCTCACCAGCACTTCAATAATACAAAGTAGTAAATTCGTTTTAAACATTTAAATTTATTGCGACCCTTTCTAATGTCACTTTTTAATTTCACTACCAAACGATGCAACCACAACGCTGCATATAGACACAATATTTACGGGATTCTTGGTAACTACTAATAATGACACCCAATTCTCACAATTAATTGCTCTGAATACTATCTTTTATATATTACCGCTGTTTTTTAAATACTCACTCTTTTCAAAATTTCTTTCCTTAAACTCTCTAAAAAAAATAAGTAATCAAAAACACAGACGACTAAATTCTTTTGTTGACGATGTCTTATTACGATTTGGTTTGTTAATTAAATCCATTGGAAATAAAAAAGGTTGAGTATTAATTTACAAACGGTGGATCGTTAAAGATAAGAATGGTCAAGCCCAAGTTAAGTTAATTTTCATCGATGAGGAGGTTAATGTTTAAAAAAGTCGTCAAGTTTGTAAAGTATTTGCTGGGAAATTGTTATGATTTATTTTAATGAGTAATTTTAATGTTTTAAAATTTGCTAGGGTTCCAAGATACATGCAAAAACGTTTAATCTGATCCAGGACTATTTTCATCGTACATGTAATGAAGGAGATTGGTTTGAAGTTAGCCGATTCATGGTTAAGACTTTGGATTGAAGTAACTGGAAAGAGAGGTCAACAAAGCACAACTTAAAACCATTTCTCATCTCCCGCGAAGAACTTATGTTGAATTTCATCTCAGGAATCTGAAGTAAATTCCATAATAATCTTATTAAATTTTTTTAGTTTCTATATTTTATCGTGATTTATTTTTCAAACAACCAGGAATGTTGTCATCAAGTGCTTTTCTTTTAACAACATTGCAATGACCTTCAATACTATGTAGAAACCAAGAGTCACTGATTTGGTATTTTGTGTCCTTAGTGAATGGAAATTAAACGTTTGTAAAGGTTAGAATATGTAATCTACTACGTTGTTCTACAATATATTATTAATGATAATAATCAAAGCTATCGGTTACTGATCAGTATTTTGAAATTGTTACGAGATATTATTATTAGAGATTTTGGTGGTACATCTCGTTTCCTTTTCAATCCAGAGATAACTGAGGTTCAGAATTTTGGTAACATGTAGGCTTCATTTGCATATTTTATTATGTAACTTAATGGAGAACAACTATTAACATATACACTTTATTTATGTTTTATTTATTCAGGTTTGTACTTTCAAACATGCAACCTCGGATCAAATCTTCGAAATATTCTGATCGTTGAGGTATTCAGATTTTTCTGCACTGTTGATGTTATCCTTATTCAGCTTCGATTATCAAAATACTTTCGTAATTATTCATCCTTCTATAATATGTAATGGATCCACATAAGTGCCAGGGATTATTTGTTATTTCATTGCTAACAACATGCTATAGGACTTACTATGGATCTTCAAGTAATTCGTAAATTTAACTTTTATTGTCCAAATATGAGTTCACGTAAATTTGGATATTTTATTTAAAAGCCAACAACAAAACCAATCAAATATTGAAAAAGTAATATAGGTAACTTAGCTCTCATTAAGATATGTTTGCACTGTTATCAAACTTTACGTGTAAGAGTCAATAGAAACTAATTGCGACTGACGTTTTGTTTTCAGTTTTGACAACTGATGTTTATCTTTTTCATATGTTCCAATTATGAGTAGGAAAAATTATAAAATCTTATCGCTGTTATAATGTTAGCAGATTATAATCAATTTAGCTTATGAACTTTTAATCTGTCAATCAATTCACACAAATTGCATAATGTAAAAGAAGACAATTTTATTAGAATAAAGATAACCTCTTATTGTAGCAAACATTCAGAGATAATATTTTAGAACAAGAGATAATTTTAGCTACATTCCAAAAATTTTCCTTCCACTTTTCTTCTTATCTACCTTGAAGAACCAAACATAGATAATATTGTTAATATCAAACATAGTAGTTGTAAAAAATCAATGACTTCATGAAATATTAAGAGCTTACCCACTCCAATGCATCTAGGTAGCGGATCTCTGATTCAACGAAGCTGCATTGTATACATTTCAAACATATCTCCAGATCTAGATAAAGATCGTGTTTTCCTTTCTTGCAACGTTTCTCTGGAGTTTCATCGGTTGATATTTCTCCATCAGGCTGTAGAGATTACATGTTGAATTTACCATACACTAATAGAAAGTACATTATAAAAACTGTTTAATTTTAAGCTTAAATTATCTCTGAATGAACCTCGATGGCTTTCGCAGTTGATTCGCTCAGGTAGTTCTGCATCTCTTCCCCCATATTATTTTTCTCAAACTCCGATTCAGAAATTGGAGGTGGTGACGTTGGTTCTACCACACCAAATCGCATGATCAATGGTGGTGGTCTAATGATCAGCAATCCATTTTCATCATAAGTTCTTTCATCGTGATTTTCTATTTTTTTAAGAACTTTTATTCAGTCGATAAAAACTTTAGAAAAATTTGTAGAAATATGTTGTAATAGAAGAACTCAAGTTATTATATAGGATATGGTAGTTAAAAATATTCAATGTCCTCAAAAGTTCCAATTTTTTCTTGGGAAGTCTGACTTTTTTACTTTTGCTATTCATATAATACATAATATTTACACGAGTTAATGCAATCAATTGTAACAAATGGGCTGAGACTACAAATCTTTTACAGTTTAACTTAATCCGCAATACAATATGGAAACATAATATTGTCTTCTGATAACTTCTTACTAATATTATTTGAAAGTTATTATGTATAAATTGAATTATATAATCATATATTCTGGATTTTTTATTAAATTATTATAACATGAAATATATTTTTCTACTGTTATTACTTTCTAAAACCAGATGCATCTTGCAATTTTTATAAAATTGCATATATTCGTTTAAACCCTAATTATTCCATCTATATATATACATAATACTTTTTGTGAACTGCAACTTCATTAGTTACACTGCTATCAAATTTTCTCTATTCCTCTTCTCTATTGCTATAAACAGGATAGGTAAGTCTTTTGCATTCCACTCTTATCGATTACGAACCTTATTATAGCAACATGAAATTTTTCTCCATTTGTTTTCATTTAATAGATATAAACAGAATTAGACATTTGAACTTCTTAGCGTACATTATTAGATTCCCTTAACAAGTGTTTAACAAGTTTTTTTCTCGGTTTTCAGAGATAATGAAATTTCACCTACGAAAAACAAATTCACAAAGCAAAACAAGGACGACAAACTTATGAAAAATACCAAATTTATTGCTTGGATGGAGTGTAACAAGATATACGAGACGTCCAGATCCCTGCTCTATACAGAACTATCTCAATTTTTTCTGGAATGCCACATTTAAAGAATAGAGGCCTCGGTTAAGGGGTATAGGGAATTCAACAATTATTCAACAGTATTCAATTTTAGATGGAGAGATATTTTATTTGGACTGTCTGTTGAATATCATTAGAGGTCCTTGCAGTTATGAAGATATCCGAACATTTAATGGTGTTTTATACGATACCTTCAAAAAAGCTTGCTATGCAGTTATGAAAGATATCCGAACATTTAATGGTGTTTTATACGACACCTTCAAAGAAGCTTGCTATGCAAAGGGGTTATTCCCATACTATGACATTTAAATGTCAATCTTAATATTATGTTGATAATTGCATGACAAATCTTTATTTCAATAAGTTTCTCCTTTTTGTTGTTTTTATTTATCTTCCATGTTTACAGTACATATTAAGCGGTAATTTATGAAAATCTAAGTTAAATCATTTTTTAAATCATAAATATTACATTTTCAGCAGTTAGATATTGCATAAATTGATATTTTTATCATCTTTGAACAGTTAATACACTTTTATTATCGTAACTTTTAAGTATAATTTATGCACATTGTTCATAAATTAATATTTAAAATAAACAAATATCTCACAAAATCTCAAAATCATAGAGAAAATGATTGAAATTTCAAAAGTTGAAATACAACTGACATACATAACTAACTATATTCTGGAAATAAAGTGTTTTCAAAGAAATGCAAATAAAAAATAATAATACTAAATTAGCGGTTAAATAGGAAAAACGTTATAGATAAATATTTTGACTTCCACTTAATAGGTTTGTATTTGTTACACATTTTGGTTTTCAAAATTTATATATTACTTGTATCTCACTCTACAAGAAGTGCACAGTCAATATTCTCTCTTGAATTTTGTAGAAAGTATTTACTATGTACTTCTTGTCAAAAGTGAGCATTGACAAGTAACACAATGAAAATTATTTGTTTTCACACAATGAAAAAAACTATTTATACTGATCTGATTCTTCAAAGAAGCACAAAAATACTATGTTGGAAAAAAAAAATTTATGTAAACATATTTTTTGTACGTTTCTGAGAAATCATATCAGAAGAATAGTTGTTGTATCGTTCTTTGAGTGAAATAATTTTTTATTGGTTACTTCATGAAACTTTTCTTGTGTTGTTTATTTATAGAGTAAGTAGAGAGTGACCCTTCATGTTTTTCCATGTGTTTATATTTCTCCAAAAGTCGTTTGTAATTACAACATTCTCCATATGCTTGACACATCAGCATTAGAGAGGTTGACACCTGTCACTTAAATTTTAATTCATAAATTTTAATATTAAATTTTAAATCACTTAAAGAATATGAAAAATTTGTTTTATTAATTAAATTTTATATAACATTTATATTAATGTTAAATAAAAATTTATTTTATAACTAATTAAAAATATTGATAGATATGTATCTAATTTTTATATAACTGTATATTATTTAATAATATTTAAGATGTATTTTAAATTAATTTTTAAGATTATTTATAATAAATTACTAACAAGTAACAAATGAAATAATAATTATATTAATTTTAATTTTTTTTATTAATTGACTATTAATTAATATTTGTGTAAATGTTAAACAATAATTTATGTTATAACTAATTAAAAATATTGAATGATATTTATTAATTTTAATATAATTTTAAATTATTAAATAGTATTCAATATGTATTTGAAATTAATATTTTAAAAAAATTTAGAATAAAATATTAACAAGTAAGTAAGTAGCAAGTGATAATTATATTAATGTTTATAAAAATATTTAAAAAAAATTGAAAAAATTGAAAAAAAAAATCTGCATGTAACGTGCGGGTATTCACCTAGTATTGACTAAGATTTGACTGAATTTTCACCAAATTCACAAAGAATATGCATTTTTTTTAAAATTAATCTTATCTTTATCTATATTACAAAAAATAGTATTTCTTAAATATACATTTCAAAAAATACTTTAAAAACAAAAAATTAAAGGTTCTTTGGAAATTAGATGTGATCTTCATCATTATTTTCTTTATTATACATAAATATTAATTATACAATAATAAACTGCAAATAAATATGAGTCCATCAGAACACACTATAAACTATCAGTATATTAAATGGAAATCGGTCCAATAAAATTAACATTGTATTCAGTAACATTCGAATTGTAGAAAAACGTTTAAATCCGTACGCGGACCAGTATCCTAATTTTTCTTATACATGACACACTTTTCTTTTCTAATCACTTTTTTTCAAATGCTAGCCTACTCTATCTTGTTTCTAATTATAACTATACTATACATATAGCGAAAGAAATACTACATAAAATAAATAATTCTTACTTTAAAGGAATGACATCTTACTCGAAATAAAATTATAATCTCAAGGCTAAGTGCTATATTTTCTATTTTATGATTCAGTATTTACTAGACAAATTTATTTTGATTTTAAAAGTATCTATTTTTTTTCTCTCGTGACCGGCCAAATAGCGTAAATTAACATAATAAGGATGAATTGAAAGACCCATGAACATGCACATGCTCTTGTTCCCTACGCCTCTCATGGGTCCTGAATTTAATAAATTCTTCCTAGATAACTAGAGAACCAATAAAGAAGTCAATTAAGATATCCTAATTACATCCTCAGAAACAAAAAAAAAAAAACAATAAACGTAGAATAAAATGAATTCACGTAAAAATTAGAAAAAAATATAAAAACTCATGCACGGTTTATAGTGTTTGAAATAGTTGCTAATTGGAAAATTTATTAAAAACCAACGCAAAAGAATATTTCAACCTAAATTCAACCACTATTAAAATTTAGATAGAGTGAGCATTTCAAATAGCTTAACTAACATTAAAACTCTATAAAATCACTATCACATTTACACTTTAAAAAAAAAAATTTCTACTTTAATATAAGAGATTAAAAAAAACACATAGATATTTAAAGTTTCGATCTTCAGGTCAAATACAAATTTGTGACTTCTTTTTCTTGAAAACTTCTATTTCCCTATATACGCTCCAATATTAAAAATTACAAACACATAAGATCAATAAAAAATAAAAATTCAAGAACCCATCATGCATATTGTCCTCATTTTTTGTTCAGGATCTGTTCTTGCACTTCTCCATTGCTCTTGGAGCTGAAATCAAATTGAGTAAAACAAAAAAAAAACAAGAACAACAATTAGATTTTATGAATTTTCTTAAGAGTCGCTTAAGGCAACGAACAATGAAGAGAACGTACCAAGTCCAATTGCTTCTGATCCTTTCATAATGCGCAAACGTTTGCATGACTCGACAAACATCCTGAAATCGCATTTTGGTTCTAATTAGGACATCAATCTGGATTATTCACTAAAATTGAAATCTAAAAATTTCCAATAATGAAGTTTGCCAGCTACAAATGAGCCAACAATTATATATATATATATATATATATATATATATATATATATATATGTCCCATGCTAACCAAAACTTGGCTGTGCGTATTTGTAACACATGGATTTCGAGTATCCTTTAGTCGTTTCTGATAATTTATCAGATAATATTGATTTACTCGATCGAGTTAGAGATTAATTGGTTTTGGCTCGAATACTTAGATAAAAAAAAACACATATTTTAAAAAGATTAAAGAGGCAGTTAATGAAAGCAAGAAAATGGAGAGACTCACGGCCAGGGGACATCACCAACTAGCATCCAGTCACCATCTTTGTCCTCGTAGCTTGGAACATACTCAGAACTGTTCAGTAGATCCATCACTTTACTCTCGTTCATGAAATCTATCATCCCTTGTGCTCCATAACTCCCTTCAAACCCCCAAATTGAAAATGTTAGTCTAATATCATATAAAGAGTATGACCTCAAGCATTGGCTTCAATTTTTTTGTGTATAAGTTTGCATTTACATGTGAAAGAGAAATTTACAAACGGGTCATATATGAAAGAGAAATATATATTTCTACAATATAAAACATGCCAACTCAAAACATATAATTTTGTGTATATTGCGTTTACGTTTGGAAATAAAATATAGACCGAAAACGCAGAAAGCAAACGGACAATCGAAAACTATGTATGTGAATTCGTACCCATTGTAAAGGAGCTGAACATTTTGGCCAAGGCGTCAGAGAGATCCTTGTAGCTTTTGTACATCTTGAGGTCAACCTTTCGAAGATAAGGAGCTCCATCCATTGAAACCTTCACAAAGGCGACGGTTCCTCCTCGTCCTCCTCCGCAGCTTGATGCCTCCTCCACTTCGCTGCTCTTCTGATGAGCCATAACACTTTTCCGGTAGTTCCTAACCGGTGGCCAACCTACAACCTGTGCTCTACATGAAGTATATAACCGTTAAACACCCATTCATGTCACTATTTAATGCAACCATATGTATATTATCTATTCATCCATAAATCTTTACATGTATCTTGTAGTTAAAGAACTATATATACAATACCGATATATTCTTCTTTTGAGGAATTGGAACTTACTTAGCAGGAGGCTTAGCGGGGTCTTTGGTCTTCTCCTTGTGAGCTACGGTAACGTTGAGATCCACATGTCCCTGTTTGTTAGATTGAAGATTGAGTTTGAAATCAACTGTCTCCGAGAAGCCTCTCTTGTTCCCCACACCTGATTTGGTCGGCGTCTCCACGGTTTCAACGCCTCCGGGTAGGCCAAGGCAGAGCTCCGTCTCCTTAAGCTTCATCAATTCTTCCATCATCTCTTCTTTCTTCCTTTCTTTGTTTTGTTTATTTATTCCTAAACAATCTTGTCTCCTTCTCTCTTTCTGTTGTTGGGGTAGTTAGAGTTTGATAAGAAGGAAAGGGGAAAGGGGGAAGGAGAGTTGAGTCGATGATATAAGGGAAGAGAGAGAGAGAGACTTTAGCGGTAAAAACGAAATCTGGTCTGATTTTCGATAACCATTTTTTTTCTTTTTTTTAAGATAGAAGATTGATCTATTGTGTATTCGCATGTGCATGTAATCCCTACATTTTCTTGATATGTGGGTTCTCAACACGTGGCCTTTTTACTAGACGTTGGTTGTTTATGGCAAATCTAACTACTTTGTGTCCAACAAGCAGAAAAAGTCCAAATTATATGTATTGTTGATGTTGTTTTTTATGAGAACAAATAGGCAATCTACACGTTGAAAAGGATCTACAACAGAAAATTTTACATGTATCATGTTTATAATGAACAGTTTTGAATTGAACTAACCACTTGTTAGAATTTTACATCCAAAAATTTAAACTTTGAAAAACTAATACTAATATATAAAAGATTTAGCTAATTCACTTATTGCTAATTGGTTTTGAATTAAAAATCTAAAAAAATTAACATAATATAAAAATTGTTTGTTGACTTAAATAAAGTGACTCAAAAAAAATTATTTATCGGTTATAAAGTGAAATTTGGTTAGAAACAGACTGATAAGAATTATTAAGATCGGGTATGTTAGAATCTTACATCCAAAATTTAAAGTTAAAAAAACTTATACTAATATATAAGAGAATTGGGTTAATTCAGTTATTGGTTTTAAGTTGGAAACACAAGAATCCTAACACCAATAGACCAAAAACATTTTCATTATAGTGTTTTTTTTATTGGCCAAAAAAATTGATTGTTATAGTTTTATCAAGTGATTACATATATTGTTTTAAAATATATAAAGATCGTGTAAAAAATGTGTAATTCTGATCAACATGTCTATTAATGTGTGTGTGTGTTGAATCTATAGTATGTATTGATCACTTCTATGATTAGAGGTTTTTTTTAATTGCCTACCAATATAATTTGTTAGACGATGCCTCAGTATGGTCAACTGTTCACGAATCACATCACATGTATATATACAGCAAGTGGAATTGGGCGGTAAAATTCCACTAATCGTATTTGGTCAACATTATTATATGATTAATCGTATTGGGTCCTCAAGTGCGTTCACCTTAAATTATGTTTCCTATTAATTGGAAGTCAGCATTACGACCAAAGTTTAATCAATAATTAAGACGTACAGCAAATAATCAATGACACCGATCTTTGTAAATATTTTTACTACAAGTTGGACCATCTTCTCTCAACATCTCCCTGAATTTCCGTGAAATGATGGGGCAATTTTCGGAAAATATGCTTGTTCGGTTGTCGATTAATCATTATTAAATTGCATAATTAATTTAAAGTAATCTTGCTTTCTGAACCTTCCAATCATGTGGTTCAAGTATAACCCACATGAACGTATAATTTGTCCAACGGAAAGGGCGGGTTAGTGACTATTTATTATGCATGCTCAATCCATTTTCTTAGTTTATGAGTATTATAAGTAAATTTCTTATCATTGATTTTAGTTAATCATTGGACACCAAAAAGAAAAGGATTAATAAAATTATTAAAATGGGGCCGTTCACAACTTAAGAAAAAAAAAAGTTAAAGAGCACATGGATTTTACTGGCGACCTCTATATAATTAGACCACCCATTGTTTTCGTGTTCTAGCGGATGATTATTATTTCTTATATATATTATAAAACTCTAAAGATACCTGATCTTCTTATAACCCAATAATTGATAATTTGCCTTATCAAATCAGATATGAACATATTAAAAAGGTTACAGTTTAATTTAGTATTGGTAATTCAAGATCACGTCAACATTGTTTTCGATATATTTAGTTATTATTACTGTTTTTTTCCTCGGTTACATCATTTAGAGTATATTTTTCAATTTGAATTACAAATAGTATTATTTTATATATAAAACGTGATCAACTCTCTCCAGCTGATCGCCACGTCAGCAAGGGAGAGAGTGACACGTGTCCCCCACAAATCTTAATTAAAAAAAAAAACTTTTCTCGAAAAAACATCAGATAGAAACGTCTTCTCTTCCTCATTCGTTACGAGTCTCTCCGAGAAGGTCTTTAGAGGTTCCGATCACGCCAGACTTTGTTCTGACGGAGCTTAACTGTTGCCGTTGTAAGATTATATATTCATTATCAGTTCGAGAAAAAACCATGTAAAATTCAATCTCCAGATTTTTCTGTTCTTCAAAGATTGGGTTCGATTCGGGAACCTTATATCAAGTTTTTATAAATTTTTGCTTAATTAGGGTTTCACAATAATTGTGAGCAAGTTGATTCTATTGGTTAATATTCTGGGCTAGAGATATGTCTTCGTCCTGTCCTGAGCCGAAAATCTAATAAGCAAAAGTTTGGCACCGCGGAAACAGTTTCAATTACCGATTTCAGGGTCAAACCAACAGACCAAGGTGATTTTTCTCTCTCTTTTTTTGTATCTCGATTGGTTTCTTCGTAAGGATTTTGAGAATTGGAAAGACTTGAAGAATCCATTGCTTGCTCAGTTCCGTAGAGAGAAATTGAGAGCAGCTAAGGTTTGTAAAGGTTTGTCAAAGAACGGGAAGGCTCAAAACCTTGCTTAACAACACTGGCTTGAAGCGCTGTGTTTGTGACTAATCTCAGTTTCGTTTATGAACTTTCTGCCAACAGATTGACCCAAGACATCGGTATGGACAGAACATGCACTTTTACTACAACAAATGGCTCCACTGTCAGAGTAGAGAACCTTTCTTCTACTGGTAATTTCTTCCCACCTACTCATTATCTTTTCTTTTCTTTTTTTGTCCTAAATCAAGTAACTAAACTTAGAAATGGGTTTGATTCAAATGTTGCAGGCTTCATATTGGCGAGGGGAAAGAAGTAAATCTTGTGGAGAAATGTCTTCCATTGAAACTACAACAACATTGCATTAAGTATCTTGGTCCGGTTAGTATCCATTCTTTTTATCTCTGCTCAATAAGTAACTTTGCCCAGGAATTAGAACTTGTTTCTTATTGTTGTCATCTTTATGTTTTGTGTAGATGGAAAGGAAAGCTTATGAGGTGGTTGTGGAAGACGGCAAGTTCTAAGAATTTCTCGATACATTCTTTGTCATTTGACAATTTGATGGCTATGTTCTGAGAATTTTTGGTAGGGAATGGAGAATGTTAAAGCTTTCACGACTTAGTTCTGAGATCCGTGCTTTAAAATCTTTTCCTATTGTATGTTCGCCAAATTCAGGCGCAGTGACTATATATATATATATATATATATTGAGCAATTGAGTTGGAAGATTTGTTGGGATTTGCCTTAATGTACTCACAATTCTTTGATCACAGGGAAATGTATTGGAATCGACGACCAAAAGTATCAAAAACTAAAAATAAAATCCAAAGAAAGAGCTCAATATAAGAAGGGTGCTATTGTGGAAGTCAGAAGTGAAGAAGCTTACACGGGTTCTTGGTATTGTGCACGTATACTTAATGTATTAGCTGATGATAAGGACATTGTTGAACACTTGAGATTTTCAAGAGATGGCGACGAGTCTATCCCTCTGAGAGATTTGGTAGAAGCCCAGAACATAAGACCAGTTCCTCCTTCACAACTCTCGCCTGTTGCACGCTATGAACCAGGGGATGAAGTTGATGCTTGGTTCAACAAACGGTGGTGGATCAGCAGGGTTTCCAAAGTGCTTGCACGAGGTTCAATGTACTTAGTCTATTTCATCTCCACGGGTGAAGAATTGACAGTCCTACATTTCAATTTGAGGCCCGGGAAAGAGTGGATCAATGGACGATGGATTAATTCTTACAAGTATGGCTACTACATACAATGTCTTGCTATTAACTAATCTTGTTAATTATTTGTTGAATATAGGTGTTTACACTGTTATAATTCTCACAGTTTGTGCGTTCCTTTTTGTGTACAGAGAGAATGCTTCAAACCTCCATAGAAGAAGATACACTGTTATAAGGCTCATGGTACTCTGCAAAGATTATAAGCTACTTAGGGGAAAACAGATACACAGTATCAAACACTGAGAACGGTGGGTGGAATAGAGTTGTTAAAGGAAGAAGCAAGAGGCCTAGATATAAGACCTAATCCTCCTCAACTTATTTTAAGGGCGTGTTGATATGAATTGTTAGAAGATGTGGAAGCGTGGTTTAACGATGGATGGTGGTCTGGTCGAGTCTATAAGATCAACAACAACTACATGCGATATGGTGTCTACTTCAAAACTACTGATGAGAGATTGGAGTTTGCTTACACTGATCTAAGGCCTTGCAAAGTTTGGAGGAAAGGGAAATGGAGCCGTGCTTAAGATTGAGAAGAAGATGACTAATAGTAGGTGGTGATGAAGAAGATAATTAACGTGACTTGATTATAAATTTGTTGTTAAAAATTGGTTATATGACATTTTGATGTTGGTGATGTGGTTAATTTTCTTAATATATGTTTTCTTCTCCAATGCTTATGTTCTTTTTTTTTTCCTTGTGTTTTCTGGTCATTGTTGAATATGTTTTTTTTGGGAGAAACCGTTTTATTGAATTTCTTAGATATAACTACAGTTAGAAGTCTAAAACTCCAAAAAAAAGAAAAAAAATCAGAACAGTGTTTTCAATTGACTATAAATTAATCATACTAAAATTATTGACGTTATTAAAGGACAAAAACCACAAACACCAAAATAAAATAACAGCAAATATACTTCAGACATGTACACATTAAAATACACGTTTTGGTAGTTTATTTCACTGCTTTGAATAGGAGATGAAAATGAGTAATATTTTAATAGAAACACCAAAGAACTAAAATACCGGAAACATGATAGGTTATTAAAAATAAAGATTTAAACAATTAAATAAAGACAGAAGAAATTATAATACCATGGTAAATAAATTTGCAAAAAGTACTATTTATTCAAAAAAAAATGTAAAAATTATAATTAGTTACTTCCCTTTCTAAACCACAAATTTGCATCGTAGCTTCCCTAAAGAAAGGTTATTTTCAACCTAAATGAAAAAATAGTTACAGATTTAAAAACATTATTCAAACAAAAATAAAAAAAATTATCCGCGCATAGCGCGGACTTTCACCTAGTATATATAAAGTAAAATGTTATCTCTTCTCATGATGCCACATCATTTTTCTCAAACTCTAAAATTTTGACACATCATCAATTCAATTATTAATTTATAATTTATTATATTTTGTGTTATTATACTTTAATACTCATAATAACTATCATCCATTAATATAACAAGAATATAATATTATTTTAAATTATTTACTTTATTTATATGATTCAATAGTAAAACATAAAATTTTAAGATAGCCAGAATTGGATCCAGTTTTGTCAAATCCGAAAAACAAATTCTCGGATCCAATTTTTTTAATATCTAAAAATATCTAAATTCGTTTTAAAACCGATATAAAACACTAGAATATAACAAAAGACATAAATTTAAAGAAAATTAGAATATTATATTATAAAATTAAAATGCATATAGACGGGTTAGGAATATTTGCACGAGTTTCAAAAAACTCAAGTGACAATTATATCCTTCTCTATTTTAATTATTTTTGTTATTTGTAATAGAGTATCATGTAATAATTTACAAAATAAAATTTATTTTTAAAATGACTACTTAAATAATAATATAGAGACGTGAGAATGCATATTTGTGAAACAAATTGTGGTATCACAAAATTTTAACATGTTCAACCTAATCTTTGAAACATAAAATGGGTGAAGTTCCCCTTAAAAAATTATACAGAGCTCAGGTTAGAGATGTGACATTGAGAGTGACTAGAAAAAAGAAAAACCTGAAAAATATAGAAATTTCAACCGGTCCAATATGTTGTGTGTGGTTCAACATGTTGCATTGATGAGAAAGGGAACTTGAGAGGAAAAAGGAGAGTGAAAGGGAAAAGGATAGTGAGAGGGAGATGGAGAAGGAGAGGGAGAAGGAGATGGAGAAGGAGAGGGAGAGAGACATGGAGAGGGAAATGGGTGTAGAAAAAAAAAGAAATTATGAATATATTTGAAAATATGTTAGGGAATTGAGATAATTTTAAATAATTAATTGTCTATTACATATATTTTTTTCCTGAATGCAACAATCAAGAATTGTATATGTTTTAAAATCATAAACCCGCATAAATATAAAGATATCTATAAACTAAATTTGATTTGAATTTTTAATTGATATATTATTTGATTATTTTTTAAATGTTTTATATAAAATTATTTTAAACTATAAGTATATATAAAAAATTGAAATACAAAATCTAATGAAAAAAATTGATATTGTAGAGTTTTCTCTTAAATATGTCAACAAATACAATACAAAATTCCGCGCGAAGCGCGGATCAGCTGCTAGTTTATTATATAAAGACTCAGTTGAGTCTCACAAGCTTGACACATCAGCACTTATTTTAATGACATATCAGCTCACTTATTTATTATTAAAAAAAACTAAATTAAAACTAATTATTTTTATAGTCATTTTCCCTATAATTTGATTATTTATTATGATGGCTTTTTAACTTCAGCTTTTAATATTTTTTATTCTTAATGACGCTTCAAACATTGTTAATATGAAGATTTTTTTTCTACATGTTTCAACGCATATATGAAGAAGAAAAAAAGTAAAGATAACTCAAAATTTTTTGATAAATCTCCAATCTACAACTTTAAATTGTAACTTATGCAGGTTTCTATGTAGAAGCCTACGACAATAAACGTTTTCCACAGATCCACAGATTTAGATTTATTTCTTAGTTATGGTCAAAGACATTGACGGTAACACTCAATTGTGTTTGTTTAAAGGAGAAGAATTTTGTTCGAGAATTTTATAAATAGTAAATATATAGCAAGACGACATCGAAACTTGCTGTGATCAAGAACTCTCCTTTTTTTTACTTTACAGTTTGAATGTTAATTTGTTACATACATTTCTCAATTATGGTGACTATGAACCTATGAAAGATGATTAGTTACTCTGAGAATTACTGATAAACTTTTTTTATCTTGCTTATTTGGGTTCTCAAAAGAAAAATTTGCAGCTAATTTAATTTTTGTTACTAAACATTTTTTTACTTTATGATCATAAAAAAAAAAAAAAATTTACTATGACTTTTCATATTTCGGTTATTAGGGAATCTATAGGGGTTCGCTTAATAAAGGGAAGAGGATCAATTATATTGGCAAATGGTTAGCTTTATATTTCCAAGTTGATGATGCAGTGATCTTCCTAACATGGTTTAAATAAAACACTATAACAAATCAATGAATGCGATACATGTATGGAAATCAAAGTAAACAAGCGATGGAAACAAGCAAGGAAAAAAATAGAACATTTGTTTAGGTAAGTTAAAGATAACTAACACGCACTAAATTTAGTAAACTTGAGTAACCTTTACAAAAAAAAAAAACATTCGCTAATAGTTTGTTCTTCTATGTTGAATTTAATTCACATAACAGAAAAAGAAGAAGTTTCTATCATAAGATGAGTGGTATAATGATCATGTAAACTACTCTGATTTGAAGAACTATTTGATGCCGCAAATTTCTTTGCGTTTGAATAATCATGAGAATTATCTTACTACTTTTGATACCAATAAAAAAAATTATAGATTACATATCTAGATTTGATGGGTTCTCATATCTAGATTTGTTTATGATGTTCTAAAAAAATGATGTAGTCTTGAAAAAAGAAATTAACGGTTTTTAGTAGAGAAAAGTTTAATAAGCTTTTTGAAGATAAAAGAAAAACTAATATAAAAGTCAACCAAAATAAGAACACCTTAAAAAAATATGTAAAACTAACAAAAAACCAATAAATTTATCCAAAAAAAAAAGCCAGTAAAAAAGCTAATCAAAACAAGAACACCTTAAGAAAATAAGAAAAAAATAATTTTTTTCTACATAAATATCTAAAAACAACCAAAAATCTAAATTTAATTTAGGTTCTAAACATTAGATAAATAATAATTAAAAAAAAACCACGCATTTGCGTGGGTAATCATCTAGTATTTATCATTAACGACACAACGATGGAAATATAAATCTCTGCAATAATTTAAAGTACGAAAAAAATAGCAAACAACTCTATATCACTATATGTACCACATTCACGATAAAAAATCATAATAAAATGGTTTTATTTGCACTACTTTAGAATTTTTTTGTCAATTCACTTCCATTTAATCTTCAAATTTCGTGCTCACAATAAGCACTTGGTTAACAAGAACAATTTAATAATTTTCAGAATATATAAGGAAACATATTTTTTACGATTTAATGCCGTACAAATTATCAAAGAACACTAACAGTAGAGATTCAGTGACAGATAACTCAATCTCCAAATTCCAATCCATATCCACAAGAAAAACACATCTTCCTAGTCAAATAACTATTTTCAATTGAATCGTCAATAGTATGGTGAAGATAGAGAGACAAGTCACATCCTATGTGGGAAGAAGAAACATACCAAACCCCAAAGCTATGTTTTTGCTTTGTCAACATCCTTCACTCCCCCATTAACCCATTGTTTCTGTCACCCCCACCCTTCCAATTCTCATTCTTTTCAGATTTTCAAAAACGTTTTAGAACCAACAAAATAATTATAACAAGATGAAGATAGTTTTTCCTGTCATAGACCATCTTTCATAATCCTCATTTTATTCGTTGGCTATCTTCCCAACCACAAATTCGCTCTGCATAAACACCTTTCAATAACTGAACCAACATATGCACTTGTCCCTCGAATTTATTTCCTCATCAAATCTTCTTGTTTTCTTCTTAATTGATTAATTAATGCGTTCAGTCAATTCTCTCCATGCATATATGAATTGGGTTCTAGTATCTTATCTAGTTCAAGTTCTAAAACATGCGGTGTAAATATAAGGAAATTTTTTTGTGGATGCTATTAACGTTTGAATGATGTGAAGAGTGGATATAATATGACTACGTGGATCTATTCTTCACTATACTTTGCGGATTTTATCTATGCAAGACCTTTTTTTGCTTATCGATGCAAGACTTCCTCTTAGCTTTTAGCCATGAACTTATAGTTGATCTAATGGATATGCTGGAGAATTTATTTGATTGCTATCATGACAAATATTTAGCTTTTGTTTTACTTGTGATGTATAAGTAACTTAGTAAAATATATGTGACTGGCTATTCCTATATTTTTATGTGACTCACCAAAACTAAAGGATAAAGGCCTGCTACTTGGACTGTAGAAGTGTATATATAATTTGTGTCGAATACTATTCTAAATTCCAACTATTTTATATTTATGTTTATCTATATGATCGATATTTGAAGATATGGCTTTAACCAGAAAATAAAAGCTCTAATGTTGACGTATATTCAATCTTTGCCACATATCAAATACTAACCGACCGATAAAGATTAGACAAGGTCGAAATACAAATCAAACCATTTAGATGCAAATAATAGAATGACACATTGATTTGAATGAATCTTCAGCATCAGCTTTGACCGATGTACATCGGTTCTACCGAATTGCAATGCATACGTTAGTACAAATATTATTAGAGCTAGTTAGGGCACACCTATTGAAAGGATTTAGGGAAAAAGATGTGTTTGTATTGATTGAAGAGAGTATTTATACAAGTATGTAGATCCTAAACCTAATAGGATTAAGCTAAATTAGATTACGCTAAATACAATCTTATCTCAATAATCCCTTCAAGTTGGCAGTGAAATGTCTTGAATCCCCAACTTAAATAAAAGATAAATAAACGTTGAGGCTGGTAAAGCTTTGGTAGTAAGATCAGCAGGTTAATCGTTGACATGAAACGATTTAGGGAAAATGATGTGTTTGTATTGATTCACAAAAGAGAGTACTTATACAAGTATGTAGAAACTTAATAGGAATAAGCGCTGAACTAGATTATGCTAAATAAAAATATTTTCTTATCTCTAATATATTACGATCTTATTTCAATACCTATAATACATATTATAGATTATTTCCATATGTACATATGGTTTCTTAAAATTGGATATCACTAGTGGCTAAAACACATAAAAACAATCTATGAACTAGCAAGTCGGAGTAACGAGCACAATCCAAAATTTATTTGTTCATGCCCGTAGAAGTACAAATAATACTAGAATGTAATGTAACTAAGATGATATGATATATATCATACCACTAGTACATTAGTCCAAGAAATAAATGTTCGATATAGTATTTGATAAGAGAAGACTAGACAATAGGAGACAGGTCCCAAAAAAAAAAAAATAATAATGAATGACTGGTAGAAAGAGATTTATGAGATGGTCCGGGTTATAACGTTAGGCCCTTTTCATAAACGTACAGGTGTTAGATTATACTATAAATCTGTTTTTCCTGTGACCACAACATATTGCAATTGACCACGTGGGTTTATTTTCCAAATCAATTCAATTTCTTTGGTATATAAGGAACTTTATATGTATGCTAAACAAGGCAATTAATCCTTACATCTTCCAATATATTTTGGCCCCTACATTTTAAACACAAGTTCAGACTAATTTCAAGACTATAGAACCATTATGTTTCACACTTCATAGTGGCCACATTGTGGACCAAGTGAGGTTGATCCAAGATCTTGACGACCTCCAGTGAGATATCTATTAGTAGAAAGAGATTGTATGTGATCTAAATCAATTCATCAGTTGTAATAACATATTTGATAGTTTTTTTTTGGACAGGCATATTTGATAATTTATGTGTGAACACTTTAGTGGTTTGACGGTCGAGTAATTCCTACATTTTAATTCACATGATCCCATTATGGCACGTGACATCTCACATCTATCATAGATTTTTGGGTTGGTAGAGTAACTCCTATTAAAAATTATATTTTAGATGGAAAATGCTAACAGCATTACTGGCGAGTCTTTCTCTTTTCTCTCTTTCATATTTTTTAGAGAGAGAGGGTGACAAATTTCGATCATAGATCGGATTAAAAATCTGGCATGTCCAGATACATTTATTGTAATATATTTTTCTACTTCATCGAATAATAAATTCTGGCTTGGTCCAGATTTTCTATGCTCCATCTCTTCCGTCGAAGAATATCTCTTGTAGATGAGGCGGCAATGTACATATCTGATGGCAAGTGCTGGAATTCTCCTTCTTCAATTTTTGGATATTAGTTTTTCTTGGTTGGGAGTTAAGATATCCCTAATCCCCTATTAAGAAATATTGGTGTTTGAATAAGTCTTAGTCGTTGGTCTATCTCTACAGTCAAATAAGTCATATTCTTATAGAGTTTAGTTAGCTGAATTAGTTCTTATTTTCTAGCTATTTCTGTTGTTCTTTGAATCGATTGTAAGGCTTTTTAAAGTCGTCATTGTTAAGTCAATAAAATATTTTTTTTAGTCTCAAAACTTTGACTACCACATTTGGTATCAGAGCCGGTGAAAAGGAACAAACGAGTATAAGAGAGTAATTCAAAAGAGAGATGGCAAATTCTGAGAAGTATGTGCAACCGGCCATACCAAGATTTGGTAGCCACTATAATTTTTGGTCCATGACCATGACCATGGAGAATTTTCTCAGAAGCCGAGAGTTGTGGAGTCTGGTAGAAGAAGGAATCCTGGCAATGACAGTCGGAACATCAACGAGTGAAGCACAGAGGAAAGCGGTGGAAGAAGCCAATCTCAAAGACTTGAAGGTCAAGAACTTTCTATTCCAGGCGATTGAGAGGAAGATTTTGGAGATAGTTCTTGACAAGAGTACCTCAAAGGCAACTTGGGAGTCAATGAGAAAGAAACACCAAGGCTCTACAAAGGTGAAGAGGGCGCAGTTACAAGCACTAAGAAAGGAGTTTGAATTGCTGGCCATCAAAGAAGGAGAGAAGATTGATATCTTTCTGGGGAAAACCTTGGCGGTGGTTGACAAGATAAAGATAAACGGTGAAGTGATAGATCAAAGCACAATCGTATGCAAAATACTCCGATCGTTGACGGTGAAGTTTAACTACGTGGTGTGCTCGATTAAAGAATCAAATGATCTGAGTACAATCAGCATTGATGAACTACATGGAAGTTTACTCGTTCATGAGCAGAGAATGAATGGGAAGAGCAGGCTTTGAAAGTGTCTCAAGAAGAAAGAGCAAGTAGAGGAAGAGGTCGTGGATTATTCAGAGGAGGTTGTGGTAGGGGAGAGGAAGAAGCTCATTTAATAAGACTCTTGTTGAATGCTTCAAATGTCACAATTTGGGACACTTTTAGCACGAGTGTCCATAATGGGAAAAGAAAGCAATTTATGCAGAATTAGAAGATGAAGAAGAATTGCTTTTGATGTCGTATATGGAGAAACATAAGACGAAAAGAGATGAAGTATGGTTTCTTGATTCAGGTTGTAGCAACCATATGACCGGGAGCAAGGAGTGGTTCTCAGTCTGGAAGAAGGATTCAATCGTACAGTGAAGTTTGGAAACGACACAAGAATGTCTGTGGTGGGAAAAGAAAGTGTGAAAGTACAAGTTGATGGTGTTACTCAAGTGATACCTGATGTGTATTATGTTCCAGAGCTTAGGAACAATCTGACAAGCTTTAAACAACTGCAGGAGAGGGGATTAGCAATTCTAAGACGCGACGGAACCTGCAAGGTGTTTCATCCTAATAGAGGCATAATCATACAAACTAACATGAGTGAAAATAGGATGTTTTTCCTTCTCGCTTCAATGCCGCAGAAGAATTCACTATGCTTGCAGACATAAGAGGTGATGAAGAAGGAATCTCATCTATGGCATTGTCGGTTTGGACACCTAAACCAAGAAGGGTTAAAACAACTTGCACCACAAGAAGATGGTTGTTGGTTTGCCTGCTCTGAAATCCACCAAGGAGATCTGCATTGTTTGCTTAACTGGAAAACAACATAGAATATCAATTTCGAAGAAAAGTTCATGGAGAGCATCAAGACATCTTCAGCTAGTACACTCGGATATATTTGGACCTATCGCTCCAATTTCACACAGTGGCAAGAGGTACATATTGAGCTTCATTGAAGATTTTACTCGAAAAACCTGGGTCTATTTTCTTCATGAAAAGTCCAAAACGTTTGCCACGTTTAAGATTTTCAAAGCAATTTTAGAGAAGGAGATTGGTGCTTTCATAAGTTGTTTGAGGACAAATAGATGTGGAGGTTTACCTCTAATGAGTTTAGAGAATTCTGTAGAAATCACAGCATCACTCTGCTACGAACGACAGCATTCACACTCTAGAAAAACGGAGTTGCTGAGAGGAAAAACAGGACAATTAGGAAAAACAGGGTGTGAACACACCCTGTTTACTAAGGCAAAAGGAAGTAATATTATAATTGTCAGCTTATATGTTGATATTTTAATATATACAGGAAATGATAAAGCTATGTGTGATGAGTTTAAGAAGTCAATAATGCTAGAACTTGAGATGTCTGATCTGGAAAAAAATGAAGCATTTTCTAGGAGTAGAAGTGAAACAAAGTCAAGATGGAATCTTCATTTGTCAAAGAAAATATGCTCGAGAGGTCTTAGCAAGAATTGGAATGGAAGAAAGCAATGCCGTGAAGAATCCCATTGTGCCTAGAACGAAATTACGGAGAGATGAAAATGGCGAAAAGTTTGATGAAACCATGTTCAAACAGTTGGTTGGAAGCCTCATGTATCTGACCGTGACGAGACCTGATTTGATGTACAGAGTATGTTTGATAAGTAGGTTCATGGCTAATCCAAGGATGTCACATTAGCTTGCTGCAAAGAGGATTTTAAGATATTTAAAAGGTACCGTTGAACTTGGAATCTTTTACAAGAGAAGTGAGAGTTACAGTCTGAAGCTCACGGCATTCACGGACAGTGATAATGCCGGCGACTTGGATGATCGGAAAAGCACGTCGGGTTTTGTATTTTTGATGGCATCTGGAGCAGTCTCTTGGGCATAAAAAAACAACCGGTTGTAGGACTTTCCACTACCGAGGCAGAGTACATAGCTGCACCATTTTGTGCTTGTCAATGTGTTTGGCTCATAAGAGTATTTAAGAGGACTGTATTTGAAGAAAAGTCTGCGACTGTGATTAATTGTGACAATAGCTCTACCATTCAATTGTCAAAGCATCCAGTTTTTCATGGAAAGAGTAAGCACATTGAGGTGATGTTTCATTATTTCAGGGAATTAGTGAGTGGTAAAATTGTTAAGCTGGAACATTGTCCAACGGAGAATCAAGTTGTAGACATTTTTACAAAACCATTGAAGCTGGAGCAGTTTGAGAAGTTACGAGGATTGTTTGGAGTTGTTAACTGTTTCTGAAGTAAGCTAAATTCAGATGAATTAGCTTAAGGGAGGGTATGTTGGTATTTGAATAAGTCTTAGTTGTTGGTTTATCTCTGCAGTCAAATAAGTGATATTCTTATGGAGTTTAGTTAGATGAATTAGTTCCTATTTTCTAGCTACTTTCTGCTGTTCTTTGAAATGATTGTAAGGCTATTTAAAGTCGTTATTGTTAAGTCAGTAAAGTTTTTTTTTCAGTATCAAAGCTTTGACTACTACAATAAAAGCATTTTTAAGGTAAATGATGGATATATCTTGAGTTTGAGATGATCAGAGGTGGTGTTTACGAAGAAGAAGTCAAAAACTGCTGGCCTTAGAAGTACACAAAATCTAATCGGAGGAGTATGTAAATTGAGAAGATTGAGTAGTTTAGTGCTTCAGCATGGTGGTCAACGTTGCATGGCTGAAAATTTTCGTTGGCGACTGTTGAACAGCGGTGCAACGCAATCATCGGTAAGCTTTACATATGTCTTTTAGCTTGTGTAGGGTTTATAACACGTTTTCGACAGGTGGTAATGAGGTTCAATTAGGCGTAATGTATATTTTGTATTGGATTTTAATTTATTTGCGTTGTAAATTGTTTTGCCTTTTTGGGCTTACGTTATAAAACGAGTAGATGACAAAAAAAAATATTGGCCAAAAAATGCAAAATCTCGATTTGATAAAAATAAAAAAAAAATATGTCAACGGAATATTATAAGGAGAAAATTTGAAATTATACAATTGGCAAAAACATAGAATCAAGTTACTGGTAGAAATGAGGAATCATACTTTTTGGCAGAAAAACACAATCTTGCATTTGGCAGAAAATTAGATAATTATTGTTTTACCAGAAAACAGAAACTCACATTTTGGTAGAAAACACATCACATATTTGTGTGTTTTTGGAAAAACTACAAAGAAAAAAACAATCGAGTGAAAATTTACTAAAACAATTGAATTTTTTGAAAAAAAAAAATGAAATGTGTCTAACCGAAGACACATTTATTCACCTTTAGGTTAATAACCCTTTTAAATTTTTTTATTGAAAATCTGATAAATGGGTCTATAAAGGGATATATTTTTTTATTAAAGATCTGCTTAGACCTTCCAACTGGTTAAACTATGTAGTTGTACTCGATCAATTAGTTATTTATATATTGTTTAGCCAGTGATTCAGTTAGAATCACATGTAGCAATAATATATTAGAACATCAACAAAAGAGTTTTTTTTTTTAAGTGAAGTGAAGTCCTGATTCTGATCACTTCAAGTTTTCTTGGATCTTAAAAAGTGAATAGTGACTAAACATGCATTACATTTAAAGTTTATATGGTTTATCTTAAGCTATATATATCGTACAATACAATTTAGTTAAGAAAATTATATCATGAAGAAAGTCAAAGTTCATTTATATCCTAGTGGTTAAATTTGTATTAATTGATGATTAGAGTAAAGTTATATAAAAATATTACAATTGGAGAGATGTATTAAAAAGGTCCTACAATACACAAAGCATTGACATAAATAAGAGAATCGGACACTGATATTATGATTCTTAATGTTGGTGGAACCAGAGACATGGTTAGCACCTCCCTTTGCTTAAAATATTTTCAACGTATTTTATTTCTCAAGAGAAAATTCATATACTTTTGTAAATGTAATAAAGTAAGACACTGTTTAATTTTTCATTTTTTATGTGGCCATAACAAATAACTTAAAAAAAAGGGAAGTCGTAAAAGAGGAAGGAAAACACATTAAAGAAGAAAAATATGAAGTGGACCTTTTTTGCCTAACTTAATCATTGCACTAACTAAGCCTCAATTTTATTGGATTTCTTCCTCGTATTTTTGTATGCAATGATGTACCCGACAAAATGTTACTTCTACTGTCAAATATACCATAAATTATATCATGGAATCCTAAAGGTAAACATTGGTATAATTTCGAACAGGTGTAAAGTCCAAATGATCACAGTCAGATGATGAGATTGGAGCGAAATTTCTGTAGTTTATAAGAGATTTGACTTTGAAGAGAGATTGACTTAAAATGAACAGATCGGTGACTGTGTTTTTTGTATTAAATAGTTTGGTGTGCTTTCAAGATGTGTTTTAGTGGTTTGCTAAGAGAGAAAAATAAGTCCAAAGCTTAAAAAAATCCTCTTATAAATGAGCTTTTGCAGGTATTTATAGTCGGGTTGAACAAGCAGATCTCCGCGTATCCAAAATAATATGGCAGCTGCAGTGTCTTTTGGGGGTATACTCCTCGAACCTCGCACTCGAGCTGCTCTACAGCGAATAGGTAATTATGAGTTCATCGCCGAATTACTGTACAGATAGAGCAGATAGAGCACTGATGGCGAATTACCTCTCTATAACGTCAACACAGTAGGCCTTGTTGATTGGATATATTTGACTTCTTCTTTGATTTAGTCGACCGGGCCTTAATGTTGAAATGGGCTTAACTAATTTGAGGTGCTAAGACTACCACCAACAACAAGATCTTTGATATAATTTCCAATGAGACAAAGTGTGAGACCTCGATCCCATCTTTTCTTTTAGAGAACCAGAGGGACCGGTTATCACTTATACTGAGACCCCGATCCCGTCTTTCATTTGTATTGGCTTTCAACTCTGAATGCTCCAACCACTCTTTCAACACCCACTCTTTAGGCCCATGGGCCCAACGAACTCTCGTTAGGTCTGTTGGCCCAACATCCTCTTTATAGGTCTATTGGTCCACTACTATCCGACGGTCAGTGCGTTAGTCCGGAAGGTTTTTAAAATTTTTCTACTGTCCCTGCAATCACCATGTAATTTTTTCTCCTGCTTTGTCTTCACTCACACGGTACTGCAGATCACTTTCCAGTTGGTCACCCATCCTGAAACTGCTCTAGCTTAAGCACTCTTAACTCTGGAGTTCTTTCAGTGCCCAAAAAAATAGACATAGGTAGCCAAATCAATTCTTATAAGCCTTTCTGCATATACTAGAAATTGGGATGTTACAATTCTCCCCGATTTCCAAGGAATTCGTCTTTGAATTCTTATTAACTCAACTATATCCCAAGATGCCATTCGGATCATGCCGGTTGGCTAATCTCGCTCTGATACCAACTGTGAGACCCCGATCCCGTCTTCCCTTCGGGGAACCAGGCCGAACGGCTATCACTTACAGTGAGACCCTGATTCCGCTTTTCATCTGAATCGGCTATCAACTCTAAACGCCCCAACCGCCCCTTCCAGTGAGTCCAACACCCTCTCTTTACGCCCATGGATCCAACGTCCTCTCTCTAGGCCCGTTGGTCCACCACTGTCCGATGATCGATGCGTTAGTCTGGGAAACCCGTAAGATTTGTCTACTATTCCTGCAATCACCCAAAATCTTTCCTCGTGTTTTGTCCTCATTCACACAATACCACAGACCACTTCCTGGTATGTCACACATCCTGAAACTGGTCCAACTTAAGCATTCTTAATTCTGGAGTTCTCTTAAGACCAGTGTCCAAAAATATAAGTGCACTTTAATAACATAAATAGCTAAATCAATTGTTATAAGTCTTTCCACATATACTAGAAATCGGGATGTTACCCAAAGAGTTTCTTTTGATAAGTGTGACAAAGAGTTTAAAATTTAATTTGTTACATTTATAAAATAAGAGTAATTTGATTAGATTCATATAAAGAGCCTCTTAATAATCTTGGACTCGTGATCAAGGTTGTAGCCTAATCCACTAATGCTCTCTTTGCTTCCGAAGGGGGATGGATGTTTGTCAGAAAAAACAAACATCTATAAGAATATATTCGATTCAAAATAGGTATTGAAAATTCGAAATATAAGAAATTATAGAGAAAACCCTCTAAATCAGACCTAAAAAGGTTAGTATTTTTTTTAGTCAGAAATTCGTTGACAAAAAAAAGTTAGTGCAGTAAAAACTTTATAAATTAATAATATTAGGAATTTGGTATTTTATTAATTTATAGATTTATTAATTTATAGATTTCAAATAAGAAATATTTCTTATTTCTTATTAATTTTAAAATAGATTTTTTTTAAAAAAAATTATAGTCTTTAAAAATTTCTTAACTAAATTAAAGATGAGTTTCAAAAAGAGTTTAATTTAATAAAAAAATTAAAATTACTGAATTCATATTTTAATAAATTATCTCACTTATTTGTCTACATCAAATCTTTATGATAATTATTAATTTATAATATTAATAAGACTATATATTTACATAATTGTTTTGTTAAAGTTATTATCTTATTATCTTATCGAATTGTATCATATTTTTAACTATCCTAACTCAGAACCATGAAAAATTATTAATTTATAGTGTTTATTAATTTATCGAGTATTAATTTATAAAGTTTTTACTGACTATTTCATGTGTTCTTATATGTTCTTATAAATGAGATCCATATAGCCAATATACACCTTTTGGCGTTATCTTTTTCTTCAATTTTTTTTGTGTATATCCCCCGACTCCTTAATACCGCGGCAAATGCTGTTGCAAAAGAGGCTTTCCGAGCTTGATTGATTTACTAAAGTTTAAAGTTTGACAAAAAAACAGCTTTGTTCTCTTTTCTTAATAACACCACAATTTTAGTAACACTTTTCTAATACCTAATTGGCTAATTCGATGAACTAATTGAAATTGAACTTCATCTAGAAAGAAAAACATGTTCAAAATCAGTATAAAGCATACATACAACGTTTTTTTATAAAAAAAAAATACTCTATCTCAATTTACATGATCTGTTCACCTTTACTATTTAGACGTAAAATTTTAAAAAAAATTTGAACTGTTCACGTCACGATATCCAAAAACTTCAAGATCTTTTGTTTGTTGTAGTCAAGCAAAACTATTGTTATATTAAAAACAATATTACAAACTAAGTCATTTTGAATTATTGCCATTTGGCTCTTCCATGCCAATACTGCTGCGAGAAGAGCATCTTCTTTTGTTGTTTGTGAAGCTTTCGGGATTGTAGTGTTCCTAGTTGGTTAGTACTGTATGTGTTATTGGAGAAACCGAATGATGTTACACATGATGTTTAATGAATGCTATATTTTGAAGATTATGGTGTTTTTTTTTTGTCAAAGGTCATAATACCTAGAACGGTTGGAGAGTTTAAACTGGTGGTATCGAGTTTACATAAACCGGTGTTTTTAAACCTATTTTTACCTTAAATTTAAAAACAATACCAAAATCACCATATATTCAAGAAGTATGTATCTGTCAAATACACTCATTCGACAAGTTTTGTCTTGTGGTAGTTTTTTTTGTTTCATCTTAGTTAAAAAGCAAATGCGTTCAATTCAAACTAGAATCCGACCTTAACACTCCAGAAACAGCGTAGATTCAATTGCCAATCTAGGGAAAAGGAAGAAAAAAAAAAAACTAAAATCCTCTGTACCTAAACATGAACATTCCAGAAAGAGACATTTCTTTGACTGAAAATCCAAACAATACGGCCCCTTCATTTTTTTATCTTGGCACCAGAGCCTCGTCTTGTAGCTTTCTTCTCAGAGGCATCTGCTGCTTTGCCTCTGCCTATGCCTTTACCCGCTGCCTTTCTTGAACCTGAGCTGGAAGCTCCTTTCAAATCCACTTCAACCTGAATCCCTGCAACCCAATTATATAGGAATTAGAAATGATGCTCAAATGTGGAGTAAAGAGTTTGGCAACTCGTCCTCGTTTAGGCTTGACTGCTCTTCTGAAGAAAAACAATGCTGATCAAAATTAGTAAGAAGACTGACCTCTAGCATTCAGATTTTTCAGATCTGACTCCAGCTTTTTACCATTGGTTGCTTCTTCTGGGATATCAACAGCCCAAAAAAGAGAAACCCAGTCAGGAATACATCTGTTCATTTTATAATGTCTTTCTGAGGCTGTCATTCTATGATAGTTCACAAATATGTACAGTACCTGAGTCTTCAGCGTCTGATTCATTTTCTACTAACAGTTCACCATCATCATCTCTCAAACTTTCTACAGTTGGTTCAAGCATTGCAGCTATTCTCTTCTTTGGCGCTTTTTCACTCCCAGAAGCTGAACCTTGTCAGCAGCACGTACCATTCTGGTTTTATTCGTCTCATTATATTTTTTAGTCAAAGCTGTTTTAACTGTAGGTGGGACACCTCCAATGGACTTGCATGTCCCTGATTTGTGAAGTTTGCAATACATTAGCAAAAGTTCGTTGTCCCAGCTGTGGCAGTGATATCCCGTGGGAAAAAGGAATTCGTTTATACCTTAAATTTTGCCAACTCCATAATAGTATCAAAGTCCTCCTGGCTTATGGGGTAGGAGTTCATAAGTTCAACAACTTCTGAAACAGCTTTGTTAGGATTTGGCCTCTCAAAGTTCAAGCTTAGAGTTGTCTCTCCCACGAAACACCAGCCACAAAGTAAAACAGAGCAAGAACGATATGAAGAAGATATAAGAACAGAGCAGAAAAGAAATGTGAGCACACACAACATTTAACGAGTTCACACCCATAAACTGGGGTCGCTACATCTCGCCAGGATTTCTTCCCGGAATCCACTAGAAGATAGAGTGTACAAAGAGATCCCAAACCCCAAAAGCCCTCTTACAAAGGTTTCTCTAGGTTCTCACTCTTTCACTCTATATCCCAAGAACACTCACCAAGTTTACAATTTTAGTGATCTTCTCTCTCTGTTGATGTTTCTACATTGTGCTGTGTTATCTCTCTAAGTTGTTTGACCAGCTTACACACAAATAGACCTCATGTTCTTTTGCATCTTCCACCAAATTCCCTTGTCTTGGCTAACAGCAATTAATGCTCGTCCTTATCTAGTAGTTTCATAGGAGACAAGACTACTTTTCCTTTTGCTTTATCAGACCTCCATCAACGGTTACTTCCTTGTGGTCCTGCAATTCTTTGGTCATGTGATTCTTGTATATTGAGCTCACAACTTTTTCTCCAAATCTTTCCCTTTTGTATTTTGTCTTGATTTTCATAGCTAATTCCAACAAATCTCCACCTAGCAATGAGAGATCAAACAAATACCAGCTTGAGATAGACATGATCATCTAGTTTAGTGGATTCCTATCCTGGTTCCTGAGTATGATTACTCAGACTTGCTCAATATTCACACCACTGAACCTGAACTACCAAAACTTCTTTATATCACGAGATTTGTGAAAACCAGCTTCAATACAAACTAGTATTGAGCTCAACTCTCCACTGATCAGTTCTTGATGCTTTCAAATCTTGAATGCCTGATAAATTCTCAGCAAACCCCATTAACCAGTTTAAATTGCCATTAAAGCCAATTAACTACATCAGAACTCTCCATAAGCTCCACTAAACTTTCCAGAAGCTTTGTTTGCCTTTGTTTCTCTTCAACCTGATTCCCTCACTGGCCTTTTTGATTCTACTTATGTGCTTTAAGTCTTGAATCAAAATTCCTTGAGATTTATGTGGAGCAAACTCTGAATCATACATGCTTCAAACCTGAAACAATCTCTGATTCTTCTCTCTGCTTAAAACATACCAGCCTTGAACATCTCTTGTACCGCTGTTATCTCTAACATAACACGCCATCCAACAACCCTCAATTTTGAACAGACTTTCGACACAAACTTGGTCCAAACACTGTGTTGAAACAGATCTGTTTACAAACACATTCTTCTTGAATCAAACACAAAGAACAGAAGCACCTTATCCTCCAATAAGAAACCCTTTGAATCTTCTCGGAGACAACCCCAACAGCCTGTTTAAAACTACTGCATAACCTGAGATTGCCTTCACATCAGCCTGTACGAACCAACAGCACTGAAACATCTTGTTTGTCAAAACCGTTCTGTTAAAACAGAACATCCACCAGTAGATTTTAAACACTACTAGCAACCTCAAAACTTGTCTCAGATCAGCATAAACTTGTGATAACCTGAGACGATCATTTACAGCTCCTCCTGCACCAAATATAAAACCTTTGATGCCTCCTTTAGCCATAAAGAATACCCTGCAATACTTCAACCAGTATACAAGACTCCACCAAACAACTTGAAGTCAGCTTTTGAAATATGTCTCACATCCATGTGAAACGCCTGAGACACCAACGTATAACCCTTATCACTTCACTCTAGAACCCTTGAAGTCACTATCTCGCCATGCATATGTACCCTGCATCACATTCACCTATATGCAAACTCCACCTACCTTTGGCACTAACATCTTAACCCTCAAAGATCAGACTGAATCTTAACCTTATACTCATGAGCTTTTTTTAAGGGTGCCTACTAATAACAACTCACTTGAACTTCCTGCAATTGAACCCTTTTGAAGATTCATCCACCAGACCTTCTTAAGATGCAAATATTTGACCCAGAACATTGCTTGTTCTGCTTTTCCGATGCAGCTTTTACCCTCTGCATTCTGATCCTATCTTGGATCTCAATTCAGTTGCAAATACGCAGTTCTCAACTCTGAACTTGCTCAAAAAAAACTGCAACTGATTTCCAGATATCTTTACTACCATCAAGCGATAAAACAAAGCTTCAAAAGCTTACCTTTTGACCCTGGTTGCAACCTGATTAGCTTGAACCTTTAGACATCTTCTTTTTTTTCTTGGACCCCTGTTTTCTTCACACACTTTATCCTTGTGTACTTAACTGTAGAACCTCCTGCAGCTACATCCTACAGTCTCCAAGAAAACCCTCCAAGAACGCCAACAACGTTTCCATGAACAAAGTTTCCCCACACAACTAACCTCTCAGCAATATACCCTTGCAAAACCTGAAGTTTATCTCTTGCTGCATGCATTTGATTTATATGTAACCAGCCTTAGAAACTCGTCCTAAGTTGCTCCTTGCTTTCAATCTTATGATATGAAGCTCTACCTTGAGCTAAAATTCCTTGGAGCTCTATATGTCTCATAAATTTTAACTCCAAACTTAATGAAAAATCCTTCTGAAGACAGCTATTTCCTGGACTTGAATCTTGAGGCCAAACTGTCTAACTAAGCTTTCAACTCAACCAATAATCTATTTCTGTTCCAGTACAAACCTGCATCAACAACTGCTACAGACTCAGCACCATCATTTCATCTGCTCTGAAATAACCTTGTAGCTGCGATCATTGATGATCCACCAACTGTAGACTCTTAGATTCACAAGAATCTAACCTCTTAATACTGAGACATAACCCTGCAACAAATCCTCTTTAAAACTCAACCAGTGACCTGATCTTTGCTTCATACCCATTCTGCATCTTCCCTTTCAACATGAATATTTCATCTCTCACCTTGCAATAGAATCATGAGGTAAATAAAAATTTATGTTTTTTTTTTATTTTAGTTCGTGCTTTAAATGTTTTTTCCTTGCTTCTAGACGTTCTTCTTATGTAAATTCATTGCCTAATAGTTCTTTCCTTCAAAAATTTTATGAATTTTCTGTAGCGACTAGCAATCGTCCCGTCTGTGATCCTCAGTTTTTGCCATATCATCTGCCTCCATTTCAAATCGTTTTTATAGAAGATGAACATTTTTCTGCCGATGTTTACAATGATAAATTTACAGGTTGGTTGCAGTGTAATTAGGACTATTCTGAAGCCATATCGTACATGCATTCTGAATTTCCGACCCATTGGGTTTGGGATCGTTAAAACGTCAATGGCATCCCCATATTTGCGATAACTCCAAACCGATTATTATAGCTAACTGTAACCCTAACTCTGGCGAAGCCTAGTACTTGAAAGTTTTATTGCATGTCGTTCGCGATCCATGTTTTTATATGGATATAAGAACACTTAATAGTGTTGTCCACCCTACTTTCAAAGATGCATATTATGCTTTGGGTTTAATTCACGCGTGATGATACTGAGTATGTCAAAACTTTCTATGAAGCAAGTCAATGGGTTCTCGGTCCTCTCTTCGAATAATGTACACTGCTTTGTTACATGTAGGTTCTATGATGAATCTTTTTCGTGTTTGGAGATCCATTCAATGTTTTTTAGTATAAGTTTCGTCAAATCTTTGCATTGTTTTTAATATTTTTTTCCTGAATTATCTTATTTTAACAATTTTTTAGATTTTTTGTTATGTTTGGATTTTAATTATTTCTCTAATGTACTTTCTAAATTTAATAATCATCAATAAAAATAAATGATTAAACAGATTTTTAATTAGATTTTGCTAATTAATAATTTATAAATTGTTCTTATTTTTACCCATTCTTAATTGTTATTTATTGTTATAAAAGACGTACAAATAGTTTTCCTAATAAATCATATATATTTCTCTTATTTTTTTTACCTATAATTCTTATAACTTAGAAGTAGAAGTATAAAGAAGAAAACGTATTTGATGATAAGAACTCGAAAAGGATGAATTTTAATAAAACCATGGAGAATAAGAAGCAGATGAGAACATGAAATAGTGAAGAAGAATAAGGATAAGAAAAAAAATGTTGGAGTTAAAGAAGAAAACCGGAAGAAAAAAAATGAAAGATGAAGAAAACAAAGTAAAAGAAGAAGAAATGGAAAATAAAGTAGGTGAAGATGAGAAAGAGATAAAAAAAAACCAGAAGAAGAAGATTTTGATTAAGACCAAAGAGGAATAAGAAGTAGAAAATAAAGAAGGCTGATAAAAATTGAAATAGAAGAAGAAGAGAGAATACAAAGATGACAAAGACAATGATGAAGATGAAAGAAAATGGTGAACAATAAGAAAATCGAAAGATATATAAGAGGAAGAAAAGAAAAAAAGTACAAGTCAAAGATGATGAAGAAGAAGAAGGAAAATATGAGAAAAAATAAGATGAAGAATTTGGAGCAGAAAAAGAAGACAAAAGCTTTAAAATTGGAGACTGAAGAAGAAGATGAATAAAAACCAAAAAATAAAAAGAATAATAAAAATACAGAGAAGAACTAAACCAAAAAAAAAAGAATAGGAAGAAGAGTATAACAAAACAAAAGAGGAAGAAAAAAAGAAGACAAATCAGAAGAGATAAATGAAATAGAAGTTGTCGACCATGAAGAAGAACAAAGCACAGATAAGGAATAAGAAAATTCACGTCGATGATAAAGAAGAAGTAAAAGATGAAGAAGAAAAACCATAATAAAAAAAATTATAACAAGGCAAAAATATTGAAGAATAAGAAGGAGAGGTGGATGATAAATTCGGAGAAAGAGGGAGATAGAGAGAAATTGACCTCTACAATCTCCTAGGGACATATACGATGCTTCAGGGACATGTAGATGGAGAAAGAGTGTGTGAGGGAGAGAGGGAGAGAGAGAAAAAGAGAGAGAAAGAGAAATGGTAGAGAGAGTTAAACCTTATAGGTACATGATATTAAATCTATGTTAGTTTGTATTTTCTTTGTTCCTATTTCTTTATATTTGAAACACTTCTTACTTTAAATGTAGTTATCTAAATCGTATAATATATATATAACTTATGACGAGGGGGGAGGGGAGAGAATGAGAGAGAAATATTGAAAGAGAGAATGATAGGGAGGGACGTATAGAGGGAGAGAGAGAAAGAGAGTTAAATTTTTCAAGTATATGTATTTGATTGATATAAAAGACGAGGAAAATAAGAAGAATATGAAGTCGGAGAGAATAAAAGAAGACGAAGGTGATGAATATGTAGAATATGAAAAAGATGAGAAAAAGATGTAGAAAATAGTGAAGAAGAAGAAGAAGATGTGACAAAAAAAAAAAACTTAAAGAATAAAAAGTAAGAAAAGACATATAGAATGAAGAGGAGGAAGGAAAAATAAATAAAAGAAAATGAAAGAAAATACGTAAGAGAAGAATGAGAGATTAAGATGGAAGACGATGAAGAAATATAAAGAAAATATAATAAAGAAAAAAAACTAAAAGATAAATAAAATAAAATAAAAAGATGAAAAACAATTTTGTCTTAATTCAATTAGTTTCTGAATTCAATACACTTATTTTATAAATATTTGTCTTTTTGTTTTGGATGGTATTCTTTTCAGTTTTTGGTTTATAACATTGAAACTCCGCATAAGATCCGGACCAAACAGCTAGTTATCATTACTGGTGTTTTTAGTTAAGGAAGATGTGCTTATACAGTTTATTATAATGTGATGAGACAGAAATGAATAAAACGAGTTCTCGTCCATTAGCATATATGGAACAACAAGAGTTTGAACAAAACACAACACTCATCATAAATATTTCTTACTCCAACAAGGTCTCCAACCTCATTGGAAACAATAAAATTACTTTCCTAATTTTCACTCCTCACGTTTTCCCTCTCCGCCTACTTTTTATTCTTTATTACATCTTTTTTTCTTTTTTCTTTATGCCCACAAACCAAAAAGGCAAGTGGTAAAACATATAGTGTTTTTGGTTCCTACTATGAGTTTATAGAAAATAATCAACAATTTTACTAGGAAAAGCAGCATATATTATTCTGTCTCAACCCTTCACATTGGACGTCTATCAACTTTATATACAAGACTTTATAAATCAAATGGATAATTTTGTCTTATTTAACATATGTTAATTAATTACTTATTACATTTCTAAAAGGCATGTTTCTAGTGCGCTTCTAACACGAGCGTCTCAATCGCGTTTCCAAACTGGGTTTCTTAGGAAAAAATTTCTTCATTTTCAATGTGTTTTCATTTCGAACACGAGAATTTAAATATATATATATATCAGACAGAATTTCCATACAAATTACAAAATACACCGATGGTTTTGTTGTTTACTGGAAACTAAACATCACCCAAAACATGCTACTTTCAAAAGTCTTATGAATCGGGTCTATAAAAAGTGGTTCAAAGATGGCACCATGCATTTCTTAAGTAATGTGCATGATTTAAATCATTATTTGGATCTTTGTGACTCAGCTTTTTCGTCATTTCTAATATGTGATTTTGGACCATACCTTTTTCCAATACATTCCAAATTTTGCCAGAAAATCACACGAGTGTCAACTGAACCTACATTGTAACATGTCACATGTATAGTTTTTCTTGTAAATTTAATGCACACGCTTATATCTTTATGTAGTTGTATTTTTTTTACTCAAACATTTATATAGTTGTATAGCTTTAAATGAATATATTCATTTAAGAATCACATTTTAAAATAAATTGGTAAATTAGCTGTTAGATATAATTTTTATCTATCATTACTAGCCAATTATAGTGTGAAATGTGAATTTGGACTCATAAAGAACTATACCAAAAAAAGCCATCTTCTACATACATATTAGGCAAATTACGATCGAAGCGCTACAGAAACAAGCGCACTTTGCTAGTTAACAGTAAAATTAGTAAGGCATCGTTGCAGATACGAACGTGTGAACCACAATGGCGTGCAGTAGAAAAAATGTGACAGTTTTCTAACAACTTTTTATGACAATGATTTAGAAGACAATGTCAGTAAACACTATCAAACATAAATCGTGAATCGTATCCCCCTAAATATTTGATTTTTTTAACTCAAAATCTTAACAAAATGGTTTGTTTCCTTAGATTCAAAAAGCTTAACCTATTTTTTTAATTTGGTTTTTTAGAAATGTTGTTCCCAACTATTCTTTACATTAACTCTTATCTACCAACACGGTGACAAGGAAGTGAAGAGAACACGTAAGAAGAATAAGAACCAAGCGAGTGCATTTCACATGAAAGTTGAGAGAGAGCATTGGCATGTTCATTGTTTGCTCAACGACGACCTGAAAAGTTTCCAGTGAGTCGTGTCCCCATTCCTCTTGACTTTTGCACGCTCTCAACTTTTGACATAGCATGTGCTTTCGTAAACATATCTAAAAAGTTTTCTTTTCTTTTATTTTTTTCTATTTTAAGTGTCACTGAATATTTTGATAGGCCTGATTTGTATGTGTTTTTACCGGCATGGTAATTTTCTTGAGTTATTGGGAGAAGCTTATCGTTCAAATTATATATTGTTTAGGAAACAAAAATTACCAAGTAAAACTATGAATCAGACGGTTGGAGGTGAATCATTAATTCCTTTTCAAGAACAAATGAATCATAAAAGCCAACAAATTTCTCACATAGATCTCTCTGCAATAACACCTTCTATCGATTGCTACTGTGAACCTCCTTGGCTGAATATTGCCTAAAAGACTCCATGCACGGATTTCCTCGTATATCTTCCTAAGATCACCCAACAAAACCTTTTAGCATGTTTATCTCCAAGAAATACTTCATCTGAACCATTTCAATGGATCTATTGATCTATGGACAACTCAAAGGTTCCACGTTTAAAAAACAAACATTTTCTGTGTTTTTTTTTATCTTTTTCATGAAACCAAGCATTTTAGGTCAATTATTTTGACACATTTTGTAACACCTAAACTTTTCATAAATGAATATATACAATTTAGCAATAACAAAAAATATGACAAACATGCCACACAAAATTCTCAAAGTCGGGAGTATTATGTTTGTAACCGCCCATGAGCCCAAAAGTCTATCCGCATATTCAGGTCCTGATGAACTAGTACTTAACGGGTGATCAGTCGACTCTATACTTCGCACAATATAAACATAGTAGTAATACGTAATCTCGAGAATTAACTAAGTAAAAGTTATATAGCTCACATATCACGTGGGCCGTATCTCCGCAGGCCCATTTATAAAAGTATAATAAGCAGAAAATGCATATTCAAGAAGGCACATCACATGGCCTAAAACCATTTGTATCAATGATTCCATTACTACTAAACACTCTTCACCCTTATCCACATGTATTTCCCATTCCCATTTTCTTTTTGCTCCAGAGTCTTGACCTAACTTATAAGTTATCATTGATCATAATTGTACAAACCTGTCGATAATCACGGGTTGTCAAAGTAGACATCCATCTAAATAAATTGATTAGAGTGGGAAAATATTAATTGAAAGATAGTTTACGTATTTTTGCAAAAATATGTAGTTTCGTCACATTACGTGGCATATTATAAAATAGAGCGTTATTGGACGAAGTAGCAAATCTCATATCATGAATGAATGTGTAGATTAACATGTTTTTGGGGTTAAATAGCGCAATGCGTATAAAATATCATGGTATTTGTTTAATTAATTGAAGGATAAACTTGTAGTTAACCGTAATTAAAGGTATTCACCTGAAAACATGTTAAGGCTATTTAACTTATTTACCTAACTAGGGATTGCCCCGGGCTACGCCCGAGTTTTCAGAAATTTCTGTGTAATTAAGTTTAGGTTATAATTTGTATTTTGAGTATATAGAAAAACACATAGATAGTGAGTTCATATTTAAACAATGCATATCATTTGAGGAACTTCGAAGACCAATGATCATTTTCTTGGAAGATCTTATCTAAACCCTGCAAATAGCAAATGATCAGTCAAGAACGTAAGATAGTAAAATGATCCAAAACCTAACAATGATAATAAAGAACAAAATAAAAGCCGTGCAATTCCCCTCATGAGCACACTGCTTTTTCTGCTGCTCATTCAGAAACGTTTCTTGGGATAGCTTGTTAATTAATCAGTCATGCATCGAGCTGAAGCCGATTGCACGTTCTTGATGTACTGTTTTAGAATTCATCAATCATCTAACCATTGTTTTAGATACTACTCGAACAAACAACAAAGAGATATACATTACATACAATAGCTAGCTGAAGTGGTGATTTCATTAATTTACCTTGTATAGAACTCGGCGGTTAAAATGCAGTCAGAATCAGTATCCCAGAACTAATCATGATCCCATGGGTAAAAATGCAGAAGGATGGGAGGAAGAAGAATCATTTCAAAATGCAAAGTCTTCACATACATGCAATGAAAAGGTAATGGTTGGCAAACTTAATGGTAGATATGATCGACCTCCTTATGGATCGGGTCAACTGCATCAAGTAGATTTAAGAGCAATCGTAAGGTGGAAGAACATATTGGCCTGATGCTTTTCGTACAATATTATATACTAAATATATAATATAAATGTAAAGCTGTATACAAACCTGAGGAACATGTGTCTTTGGATTTGTGCGAGAGCATTTGAGACTGGAACCAAATGGAACCAAATTTTTTTATATATAGAATGGAACCAAATATATTACATATATATATGTACCTCAACTCGTTCATGCTTGCTCTTCATAAACCAGGAGACCTCTTTCCCGAAACTCCTTGTTCTATTCTCTTCCTAATTTTTTTTTCTTGCCCGTCATGAATTCCACGAGCCTAGATAGAGGTGAAGCTTTGTTGAATTTGCTCATGAAAAGCCTCTTCAATATCACTGCATTGGACTTGCTCTGTTTTCTCCTTACCATCAACCAGTACAACTGCGAAATTTCTAAACAATGTTTCAAATCTCAATTCTCACATCCAGTGTGATTCACCCTAATAAAAACCTCTTTGATGGAAGGACAAAAAGTAAAGGCCATATATCGTTGTTAAAATTTTGGTCTTCATAGTAAGCTTTAGGTAGACATCATCGTACGTTGTAGCTGTCTTTTTGATCTTCTTGCTTTTACCTCCAGCAATCAGATCAATACTCTCAGAATCAACACTGGAAGCAAAATTCAACATCGAAGTACTTAAAAAGGATGGTTAACCGGAGAGTCAGTTGTGACAAAGAAAATAACTCAATCCAAAACCAGAAATCCAAGAATTCACTCAATGATCTAGAAATATAGATTTGTGATTCGAAAGATAGAATCTATACGACTGAAAGGTTAAAATGAAACTAAAAAAAGGGAAAACTTTAACAGGAGAGACAATCAGAAACGGAGACTGAGAGATATTGAAAGGGGGACGTACCATTGTAGCTTCCGGTGATGTGGTGTCGGCCGTGGAAGTTCTGCAAGATAAGTTTCGCCGTCGATTTTAGTGTTTATTCTTTCCACTATGGGCCAAGTTAATGTAGAGATTAAGATAGCTTATGAACTATGAACATTAAGTAAAGCAGAAACAAATCTAATCACCAAAAGAACTGATATGAACAGATTAAAGAAAGTTTGATGTTGAAGAGATAATAGGCGCATTTGATCTTAATATGTAAGTCAAAACAATCGATCATAAAACTTATTTTCTCTTGCTTTGACTTTCAATATAGAAAAATGTTATCACAAACCTGTCCCCTTCGCAATTGAAGAATGGAGATGAGAACCGACACTTCCAACTCCAAATCAATAATTCTTCAACAACAAATCAGCACAAAGTCCACAGCTAGAGCGTATTTGATTAAGAAGAAGCAGGGAGAGAGATATGGAGAAATAAAAGTAGGAAGAGAGAGCGTCAGTTTGGATTTTGGAGAATTAAAATAAGCTTAACAGACACTTCATCTGTGAAATCCTTATTTTGCAGAAATTCTTATTTAATGTTTATCCTTATTAATGGCTGGTTTTAGTTTAAGGCTGGTTTGTAACGTCAAATTTTTTTTGTCGATTGAATTTTATGTTTTTCCAATGTATTTGAGATGAGAAAAAAAGCAATTGTTAGAGGGGCTCATAGCTAGTAGGTGGAGACGAAGGAGACATAGCAGGCGAAGGAAATTATATGAAGGTATCGATTCAGATTTCTGGTATTTTCTGGAAAGTTTAGCTCTCGCCAACGATAGAGAAGATTGGGGTGGAGATTCTTTATTGGGCTGATGGCTTAATATTTTTGGGCTTGTATTTAATGGGCTTGTATCTATTCGACTTTCTACGTTGCAATAAGGATGATGATAATTGAGTTTTTTGGTGATGTGGCATGTTTTAATGTTTTTATTGGCCGATTATTTTTAAATTATTTTTGTCGATGTAGACAGTCTGAGAAGCCAGCAAATAAATCCCTTTTATATAAAGGAGATTAATGAAAAATATAAACAATCAAAAGTATCCAAAATATCATTCAGAAAATGGATAACCAACCTACACATATCATATGTGAAAGATTTTGCTTACAATCAAGCCGAATAACAAATAGTTGAAAGAAAAATAACAATCATAACCTCGTGTCATCGACTCATCGTGTGGTCGAGAGGCAGATAAGTTATCTTACCATGTTTTTCTTTTGCTGGCGCCTTTACTCCTTTGACCTTAAGAGAAAGAAACGGCTAGGATCTCGCGTACGCAACTGGCGGAGACAAATCAGGACCGTTGAAATAAGAAAGAAGCGCGTCCAAAATTCTTAATGTCCCATCTTTGTCCCCTTGCCTTTCACTTGCCCCCCTCCTGCTCCCGACAACGTCATAATTTCCATCTCTCTCTCTTTAACCCTAATTTCAATGCAAGTTTACTTATATAAACCTCTCTCTCCCCCTCTCTATTTCTCAAACACACAAGCAAACTCCATCTCATTTCAAGAATCGAATCAAAAACTCAAGAAGAAGAAAGTAGATATATAGAAGAAGAAGAAGAGAGTTTTCTTCGTTTGAAACAAGAAGTACAGTGAGAGAATATGGCGTATGAGGAAGTTATAAATGGGCTTAACCTTAAAGACACAGAGCTTCGTTTGGGATTGCCCGGTGGAGAAGAAAAAGAACAAGATCTAGAGGTTTCTTGCGTCAGAAGAAACAAGCGTCAGTTTCATCAGACCACCGATGAACACAACCTAATAGAAGAATCTTCTCCTCCTTCCAAGTAAGTTGAGATCTGAAGTTCAAAGATTAATCTTTTTTATATCCATCGCATCGGTGTACTAATGATGAATCTTTCTTTGTAAACTTTCAGAACACAAATCGTTGGTTGGCCTCCAGTGAGATCGAATCGGAAGAACAACAACAAAGGCGTGAGTTATGTGAAAGTGAGTATGGATGGGGCTCCATATCTGCGTAAGATAGATCTCAAGATGTACAAAAACTATCCTGAGCTTCTCAAGGCACTCGAGAACATGTTCAAGTTCACAATTGGTGAATACTCTGAGAGAGAAGGATACAAAGGATCTGGATTTGTACCGACTTATGAGGATAAAGATGGAGATTGGATGTTGGTCGGTGATGTTCCATGGGACATGTTCTCGTCGTCTTGTCAAAAGCTCAGAATCATGAAAAGATCTGAATCTCCTGCCTTATGATCCTTGTCAAAACCCTTTTGGTTTTTGGCAAAAATGCCTCTCAAAGTTTCCTACTTTATTTAGAAATCTTTTAGATCTAAAAAAAGTTTGGTGTAAAAAGAAACAACAAGAAAAAGAAAGAGAAAATGTAAAATAGGGATACACATACTTTATAGATGTAAAAGTAGCTGGTTAATTTTGTAAGATCAATTTTGGAGAAGAACATTTACATATAGTTTATGCTTTTTTTACACCTTTTACACAAATCGTATGAGAAATAATTAAGAAAAAAAACATGATATTTTTCGATTAAGAATTCATCGACTGAGCAATATAATGGATGTGACATCGAAAGTTTGGAACTTTTTTTTAATTAGATGGCCAAAATCTTTACTTACCCAATCACTTGCTCCACCAATTTGGGATTTAACTTGCGCTCCTCCCATCTTCATCTTCGTCGCATTCTTTTCCGTCGAAGTTTCACTCTTTCACACACTCATTCTTCGTAAGCTCTTCATCTTCTTCTTATCTATTTATGATCTCTGTCTTTTGTGTTTGTGTGAGCACGAATTGAGAATAATTGATGTTGTTGCTTTGATGGGTATTGTTTTCAATCCGAAAGTTTCATCCTTTGATCGGTTTCCGTATGTTCTGTTCAATCGAATTTTGGATTGAATTGGTTGGTTTTAAAACATACGGATGACAAATCTGATTACTGGAATCGTTTTGTGTAATCTTTAGCTACTTTGTTTATGTTTATCCAACTTTTCAGTTGCAAGAATTGGATTCGAAGATTCGTAGCAATGGATTCTTCTGGAACTGACTCGGCAAAGGAATTGCATGTTGGCTTTGACTTAAGTACTGAGGAAGAGTACGCCACACAGTCAAAGCTACTTAAAGAGTTCGTAAATATTCCCAGCATTGACAAAGCTTGGATTTTCAACTCTGATTCTGGTAATGAGTTTTGCTTATCCCAAGTTATGAATTTTGGAATCAAAGTATTCCCAAGTCTTAATTTTTTCCATACTGCAGGTCCTCAGGCAATGTTTGCAATGAGTCAAGCAAACCTTTTGGCTAATAAAAGGAGGAAGTTTATGTTATCGGGTCATATCTCGAAAGAAAGTAACCAATCTGTGAACTTTCACTGGGCGCCATTTCCCATCGAGATGACTGGTGCATCGGCTTTTGTTCCATCACCATCGGGTCTGAAGCTCCTTGTGATACGTAATCCTGAGAATGATTCTCCTACAAAGTTTGAGATATGGAGTTCGTCTCAGCTAGAGAAGGAGTTCCATATTCCACAGAAAGTTCATGGCTCTGTTTATGTTGATGGATGGTACTGCACTTTCTTGGCTGGTTTTAAAGACAAGTTTCTTGGAGAAGTAGGAAAAATGAGTAAGGCTTGTTTATGATGCAGGTTTGAAGGGATCTCTTGGAATTCAGACGAGACTTGTGTTGCTTATGTAGCCGAGGAACCATCTCGTCCCAAGCCTACATTTGACCACCTAGGTTATTACAAGAAAGAGAATTCGTTGGACAAGGATATTGGAAGCTGGAAAGGTCAAGGAGATTGGGAAGAGGAATGGGGAGAAGCATATGCGGGAAAAAGGCAACCTGCGCTTTTTGTTATCGATGTTGAGAGGTTTCATCAGTCTCTCCTGTCTTCACTATAGAAGATAGATTGCTCTTCATTTTTATGATGATTGTTTCTCTTTTTGTTGACAGTGGAGAGGTTGAGCAAATCAAAGGAGTTCCAAGATCTATAAGCGTTGGACAGGTTGTTTGGAGTCCAAAAATTAATGGCTCAGCTCAGTATTTGGTTTTTGCTGCATGGTTAGGAGATAAAAGAAAGTTTGGTATTAAGTACTGCTACAACAGACCATGTTCCCTATACGCAATCAAGTTCACAGGCGTTTCATCGGGATCGGATGAACCAAAGTGAGTTTGTGTCTTCTATAACTCAGTAGAGGACAACTTGATCATTCATAATTTCTTGAATATATTATATAGAGTTTGTGTTTACTTTTGTTTCAGAGATGATGCAAACCAAGCATTCCCTATTCATAATTTGACTAAGAGCATAAGCAGCGGCTTTTCCCCTCGTTTCAGGTTTACATCTTATTAAAAATGTTTCTTTGTCTTTTGAAATTATGTATTTACTAAATTATTTCTTGTCATTGTTACTCTGTTTGTAGTTGAGCCTTCATACACAGCATATGTTAAACATATTTTGTTTGATTGGCAATGTTGGTTTTAGTTATGACCTGTTGAAAACTTACTCTCTTCACCATACATTTTTTCCTTCTCTCCCAGCAAAGATGGCAAGTTTCTTCTGTTTTTATCTGCAAAGACTGCTGTTGATTCCGGGGCGCATTGGGCAACCGAGTCACTTCACAAGATTGACTGGCCAAGTGATGGGAAATTTACTGAATCAGTAAATATCGTTAATGTGGTGAGACTTTACAAACCTTTTCTGCCTGTGCAGGCTTCAAACTTTCTTTGAGCTGACCACTTTTTTGTTTCTTAACAAATTATAAATCTTTCTACACAAGAGTATATTTCTTCAGTGATAGATATGGTAATCAAACAAAAATATCTTAACTGTTATTTGATATATTCAAATACATCTTACAATACAGACTCAAGTTGTGAATTGTCCTGAAGATGGTTGTTTCCCTGGGCTCTATGTTACCGGCCTTCTGAGTGATCCGTGGCTTTCAGATGGACAGACTCTTATGTTGTCTTCTTACTGGCGCAGTTGCCGAGCAATACTCAGCGTAAATTTGCTAAGGTGACTGATGAATGAATATGAAAAAGTTTCAGAATTTTCTTCTGCTGCTGCGCTAACTGATGAATATATCTTGAGGGAATTACAGTGGTGAAGTGTCACGTGTCAGCCCTAGTGATTCAGATTATTCATGGAGCGTTCTTGCACTAGATGGTGATGACATTGTTGCCGGTAACATCTTTGATCAAGTTCTTAATTAATGTCACCTTAAACTTAAATACACACCAGGCTTGAAAAAACATTATATTTTCTCTTACTGTGTAGTGTCTAGCAGTCCAGTGAGTGTTCCTGAAATCAAGTTTGGAAAGAAAGTTCTTGATCCAGCTGGGAAGCCTTCATGGCAGTGGTCAAATCTCCAAAAACCAATATTTAAATGCTCTGATAAGGTAAATCATATTGCCAAATCCTATTGATTCTAAGGATGTTAAGCTTCTTACTTATCTACCTTTTTGTTTGTATTGCGGCAGGTCACGTCAGGGCTTTTACCTCTTCAGTTCAAAATTCTAAAAGTTCCAATCAGTAATGTTTCTGAATGTCTTACCGAAGGTACTTTAACACTTGTCTTGTTCTAACAAAACAAAACTTTCAGTTGTTCGTTGTTTGCGTTTTTGGTTGATAAAGTTTCTGACTTGTTTTCCGTATGATCAAACACATGGCAGGGGCCAAAAAACCTATTGAAGCTATATATGTATCGTCTTCAAAGGCTAAGGAGAGTGGGAAATGTGATCCTTTGGTTGTTGTTATCCATGGAGGCCCTCACTCGGTTGCACCATGCAGCTTCTCCAAGGAATTGGCCTATCTCTCCTCGATTGGGAACAGTCTACTGATTGTAAATTACAGGTAGTATACAGCTCTAAGTTCCACTAATTCATCAACCTTCTGGAGATCCTAAAACTTGGTTTTTGCTGATTCATTTGAATCGAAGAGGTTCGTTGGGATTTGGGGAAGATGCTTTGCAGTCTCTACCTGGAAAAGTTGGATCGCAGGTAGTATATATATGCGTCTCTAATGTCATTTTTTCTTCCTTGTGACCCGTGATCTGCTAAAATTATTAGCTTCTCTGATACAGGACGTGAAAGATGTGCTCTCGGCTGTAGATCATGCCATTGCAATGGGACTCGCAGACCCGTCTAGAATAACCGTGCTAGGTGGTTCTCATGGTGGGTTTCTGACCACTCACTTGATTGGCCAGGTACTGTAGTTACTTACCTTTGAACTGTTGGCACCAGATCAGAAATCACCATTCTGACACCGGAGTTTTCCTATAGGCGCCGGATAAATTTGTGGCAGCAGCTGCAAGGAATCCTGTATGCAACATAGCATCAATGGTTGGGATTACAGATATACCTGATTGGTGTTTCTTTGAAGCTTATGGGGACCAGACTCACTACACAGAAGCTCCTTCACCTGAAGATATGTCTCGGTTTCATCAAATGTCTCCTATAGCACACATCTCCAAGGTCAAACCACAACTCCTGTTCTTCAACACATTTAAAGACTTTATTTAATCACTTTCCTTTTTTATTTTAATTCTGCAGGTGAAAACACCCACTCTGTTTCTTTTGGGAACTCAGGATCTTCGTGTTCCCATTTCAAACGGATTTCAAGTAAGATCCTTTTTTCGCAATTCACTTGAAAGAATCTGCAACTTTGTTCAAGTTTGCAGACTTAAAACTCATTGGTATTGTTTGTATACTTGTTTTGTATAGTACGTGAGGGCATTGAAGGCGAAAGGAGTTGAGGTTAAAGTTTTTGTCTTTCCCAATGACAATCATCCTTTAGACAGGTAAAGAGAAAAACAAAAGCTGCCATTTTTACGTTGTCCATAGCTAAAGCAATCTCTTTGAGAAAGTTTTGATTTTTAAAAAACATGTTTTGCGTTATTGTGATTGTTTATGCAGACCACAGACGGATTATGAAAGCTTTCTCAACATTGCTGTCTGGTTCAACAAATACTGCAAGCTGTGAAGACCTGGTTTTTTCCTTCGAAAAACTAAGTTTTTTTTCTTGTTAAGTGAAGTGAAAATAAAAGAACTTTTAAAGGATTAATCATTTGGTTTACTGAGTTTTCATATCATAAACATTTTGAAGATAAAGTAGTTTTGGAGGTACTGACTGCAAATTGAAAACGTAAAGGGCAAAATTGAACTATTAAAGACTCATCTTATATATAAAAACTTTTATCCAATTCTGTCCATATAATTGTCATATCATCAGTTTCGATCAATAAGGGATGACATTTAAACTAATAAAATTTAATATTAAATTTTAAGTCACTCAAAAAAATAAAATAAAAATATATTAATTGACTTTTAATATAATTTGTGTAAATGTTAAACAGGAATTATGTTGTAATTCATTAAAAATATTATTAGAGATTTATTTTATTTTTATATAATTCTAAATTATTTAATAGTATTTAATATGTATTTAAATTGATTTAAATATTTTTTATAATAACATACTAACAAATGATAAATAATAATTATCTTAACTTTAAAAAAAAATAAAAATAAAAATAAAAACTTTGAAATAGTTGAACCATTCATAAATTTTAATATTAAATTTTAAACAATTCAAAAAATGAAAAAATGTTTTTATTAATTGACTTATAAAATATATCTAAATGTTAAATAAGAGTTTATGTTATAATTAACTAAAAATATTGATGAAAATTAATTTTATTTTATGTAACTCTAGATTACTTAATAATATTTAATATGTATTTTTAATTGATTTTTATAATAACATAATAACAGATGATTATTATATTTACTTTTACAAAAATATAAATTTGAAATAGTTGAAAAAAAAATTCGCACATACATGTAAATATTCACCTAGTTAGTAATAATATCCGCTTAATCAAATATTCTATATTAGGAAAAAAAAGCACAACTGTAATGTTTTGTACATTTTTTTTTATTAACTTCAGAGAAATTAAAAAAAAGCAATGAAAAATTTCAAATTAATCATTTATGCAAATACATTATCGAAATTTTATACGTATTTCTAAAAAAAAAAAGTTAATTCACTGTTACTGAATTATATGAAAATTAAAGGTAGCCACTTAACTTTCTTTTACATGTACACTTCTGAAAACACACTCCACAATTTGTTTTTGTAATTGTCAGGAGCAAAAGAATACAGAAACTGTTAGAAATGTATTTAATTTAAATATCGAACTAGCAAGGATACTATTGTAGTGTGTGCGATTATTAAAACAATATACTAAGCTTTTGTTTTACGTCTGATTAGCATCTAATGCATTTTTATAATTTCTTGACATTTTACGCGTAAAACTCTTTTGCAACTTTAAGTTTTGGGATCACATATGTATGTCTAATTAACACTTATCAAAAAAAATTGAAGACTGATAACATCAATAAAACTTTTTCTTTTGTTACATCATTTAAAAATTTAAGCATAAAATTTTTTTTGCCGCTTTGAATTTTGGGGTTATATGCTGTGAGCTTCTAAATGTTGGTTAACACCTACTGAATTTTGAACATTCATAATATTTTGAAAATTATAGGAAAAAACACTTGTTACTTTATATTTGGGAGAAAATTAATAAAACGAGAGATGGTTTCAAAAGAGATTTTCTTGATCTTCATTTTCTTTCTTTTGATGAAGTATAAATCGACTGGTCTATTTTACAAATTCGAACCTTGAACGTTAATCTTTTGGTGACTGTTTTCTGCTTCTATAGGGAGTTTAATTGGTAGCATATTGTGATGGTGGTAAAAATGTATTATCTATACTATTAAAAAAGAAGTATATTTTGTGTCTAAACAGAATTTACTTAGTTTTCTACTATTCTGTTTTTGGATATCTATTATTTCTGTTGCTAAACATATTTTTAATTTGAATAATTTGTTTATTTATTTTCGAAAATTTTAAAAATAATATATTTGAATTTTATTTTTAAAAACAATTTCGATAAAATTTTAATTTTAATTCAATTAGTTTAGATTTTCTTTGATATAGGTTAGATTAATTATCAAAATTACAAAAATCAGTTCTTATTATTTTTATAAAAATAGTAATAGGATATTAATTTATGTTATATTTGAATATTTAAATTTAAATAATATTTTTATAATGATAAAAATGATAAATGATATAGTATTATATACTTTTTATAATTAATCAATTTTCAAAATTTTTATTTTTATTTTGTCGACAAATAGAAATATTTAAAATTGAATTTTTTATGTTATATTGTAATATGAATGGATGGGATAGAATTATGTTTTATATTCATGATCATTTTCGGTTTAATCGAATGGACGTGTTAAAATTATATTTTTATTTTTTAAAAAAAAAAATTTTACTTAAACGCAAAAAAATAAATTTTATCTATGCACAAAAAATAAATCTATGTCATTTATTAGAAAAAATATTATATTTATAAAAATACATAATATCTTTAAAATTAGATTAAAAAAATTAATTTCCCATGCGGACATATGGAGTAAAATCTAATTTATCAGTTATATTAAAGTGGTTTTTATATAAATATAACCATACAAAAATGCTTGTACATAAGATAAAAATTACAATACAAAATAAAATCAATAATGTAGTTGAAAATCAAGAAATAAAATATAGCGCGAATGGCGATTGTCTTTATTTGTATTATTTTAGTTTATATTGTTTACTTTATACCCGCTCTATTCTATTCTGAAAGAGGGGATTCGTGCAATGCTCTATTAAAAAACTCTTTTTGTCTGGTATGGTGGAGAATATAATAAAAACAGTTTTAGGGCGTCTAGAATTTGGTGGAAAAAACATTAAACATCACGCTTGATGCCAAATAAAAAAATAACTACAATGGTATATTTTCATTTATGTATTAAAATTAAGAGGTTTTAAGGACATTAGATTATGGTAAATGTGAAAAGAAAGGAGTATTCTCATTCATGGTAAGTAATATGTGATGATGGTATAAAGTGTACTATCTATTGTCAAATTTATCAGTTAGATGAAGGCGACCGTGGTACAAATATGGCGATACAAAAGTGTCGATAAATAAGATAAAAAAGGTGATACATATAGTACAAGCGTAGTATTTAAAAGCATATAAAAATGTGGTGTGATTTGTATGATGTCATTTTCATCTGAAATTTATGGAGAATAAAATAAACACATATTTTCGTCACTTAAATTTTGAAGAAAAAAATCGCAAAAATTCTAATAAAACATCACGACTGATGCCAACAAAAATTACTACAATTTAGATATTTTCATATGTATCTGAAAATAGATTTTGATATGAAATGTTCATTACTTCATTGTCAAACAGTAAGACACTTAAGATCTTAAGAACTTATAAGAGTTAACAGCCGTAATTAGATTATTACAACATATAAGCACAACATTTTGATCTCTCTTCGGTGATATTAGATCATTCAAGTTATCGGTATTATATAGATGTTTCTGGAAGAAGACTGATACTTTTTAGATTTAGGTTTGTATTGTTTTCAAGATGGTATAGAAGGATCACTGAAGAGAAGTATCAGTTGACGCAAAATTTTTTTTTTTTTACACTCTGGATTAGAATCTTTCTTTGGATTATGCACTGTATGATTTTACAATAGAAACGACGATACCTTTTGCAATAGATTATTCTATTTTAGTGAAAATAATGTCTTGCATTTTTTAGTACATTTGGAAGAATTTGTGAAATATAAAAAATGTTTCTTTTTTTCTATTTCATTTATCTCACCCGTAACCATTAGAAGAAAGAAGAACAAGTTAGCAAATAATGATGTCTCTAACCATTTGAAACCTTTATATATGTATATTTTGTATCTGTAGTTTAAATATCTAAACCATAAAAAGTATTTTAATGTTGTTGGTAAAGAACATAATTGAATAATTATTTTTCGGTAATACGTTACTTTACAGTGTTAATACTCCTTTTGACAAGTGTATATGTCTAATGTGTGAACAGTGTTAATTTAACAATTATTGCATTAGTTCTATAGGATTCAGTAAACATTAATTTTAAGAAAGTGTATGACAAAGCTTTTTATTATATTGTGTAAAACCATAATTAAATATTCTAAAGAGGGATTGAAGGAACAGGAACACCAACAAAAAAGTTCCTGTTCATTTTTGCATATAAATCTTTCATTGATCATTGAGACAATGCGATTTATGTGTCATGCCAAAAGATATTTAAGTTAATTCAGTATGAAGTATTTGCAATTTTAAGTTAGCCACTAACACTTTTTTTTTTTAATAGATGAACCCTTCTGGAACATTGTAATAATTTACTAAGCATTTTCGAATGTTTGATTAGCATCTACCAAAATTTTGAACAATAATAATTGGTTGACAATTTTGTGCGAAAAAATTTGTTTGTCACTTTGAATTTTAGTATCAAATATATTTTTGTAAACGCCTAATTAACACCTATCAAAATCTGAATATTAATAATATTTTGATAATTTTACATGATAAAATTTGTTTGTCACTTTGAGATTTTAAAACATATTTCAATAGTTGAGTGAAATCTATCAAATTTCGAACATTAAAAATATTTTGATAAGTTTTACACGAAAAACAATTATATATCATCTATTATATTAAAACAGAATCACATTTAGTACTTGCTTCCAAACACTCCTAATTTTTTTAAGTGTTTAAAAATAATTTTAATAATTATTTATATTTAATCTTTGATTGATCATTGAGACAATGCGATTTATGTGTCATGCCAAAAGATATTTAAGTTAATTCAGTATGAAGTATTTGCAATTTTAAGTTAGCCACTAACACTTTTTTTTTTAATAGATGAACCCTTCTGGAACATTGTAATAATTTACTAAGCATTTTCGAATGTTTGATTAGCATCTACCAAAATTTTGAACAATAATAATTGGTTGACAATTTTGTGCGAAAAAATTTGTTTGTCACTTTGAATTTTAGTATCAAATATATTTTTGTAAACGCCTAATTAACACCTATCAAAATCTGAATATTAATAATATTTTGATAATTTTACATGATAAAATTTGTTTGTCACTTTGAGATTTTAAAACATATTTCAATAGTTGAGTGAAATCTATCAAATTTCGAACATTAAAAATATTTTGATAAGTTTTACACGAAAAACAATTATATATCATCTATTATATTAAAACAGAATCACATTTAGTACTTGCTTCCAAACACTCCTAATTTTTTTTAAGTGTTTAAAAATAATTTTAATAATTATTTATATTTAATTTCGAAAATTAGTTAATTTAAATATTTTTAGAATTCCTTAAATATAGGTAATTTAGATTTGATTTGATTTGATTAAAAATAATAAATCAGATATTAATTTAGATTTGATTTAAAGATTCTAATTTAAATAATTTCTATACTATTAAACATTTTTATCAAAAATATGTAGAATTTTTGAAAAAAAAATAATTCACATATGAAAAATAGTGGTCATATTTGAAATATAAAATATTTATAATGATGTAAATGATATGATATTTATGTTGCTTATATAATATATTTACGATTATGATTTATTTACAAATTAATAATAAAATAATAAGTAAAATTCAAATATATAATTTAAATATTAAAAATATTTTTTTTTTAATTTATAGAACTAAAAATATATATAAAACCGGGTTAAAAATATTTTGGTAACTAAAATCACTAATTTTGAATTATACATGTATGTCGAAAATATATTTTTCATACTAAATAAAAACAGAAAAAAATTAAAAATTATTGCCATACACTAAAATGTTGTTTGAAAAACCAGTTGTACACTCCCTTCGTTGATTAAATTTTAGAAAACTATAATGCTAAATAATACTGTTAATACATCTCAAACTTTTAACAAATATTTATATTATACGGTAATATGAACGGAAAAGTTAGAATTATGTTTTTATAATAGTTCATTTTGAATTAATATTAGCGGACGGGTTAAAATTATATTTTTATAATCATAATTAATTTTAATACTATAAAATTATATCTAAATACAAAAGTCAATATTTTCACTTATTAAAAAATATATTTATAAAAATAATTATATCTAAACTTAAAAACACAAATTATATTACGAAATTCGTTAAACAATAAAAAATATTCATGTGCAAATGCACGGGGTTAGAATCTAGTTTAAGTTTTAAAACTATATACATCTCTCAAACGTGCGATTTACACCTATCAAATTTTGAACATTAATAATATCTTAACATTTACGCGGGAAAATTTGTTTATCATTTGAAATTAATAATACTTTCATAATTTTTCGCAGAAAAATTTGTTACCATTTTTAGTTTAAGGATCAAATACACTTTTCAAATATACGATTAACACTTATCAAATTTTGAACATTAGTAATATCCTAACGATTTTACGCGGGAAAATTTGTTAGTTATTTTTTTAGATTTCAGATCAAATACAACTTTAACGTTGAGTAAAATCTATGAACGCGTGAAAGTTCGTTTACATTTTAAGTTTAGGATTAAATTGGATTAAATAGTCCGATTAACATTTATCAAAACTTTGAACATTGATAATATCTTGAAAATTCAGCACATAACTTTTTTTTTGGTTATTTTCAGCTTACGATAAAAAAAGAAGAAAGATGCCTTTAAACAGAGATTTCACTGATCTTCATCTTCTTCTTTTTGTCCTTCCCAACTCCGAATTGACTGCCCTAATTTACAAAAAAAAAAATGAACCTTGAAAGTTAAGCTAACTCATTTTCAACACTCTCATCAGCTACTTCATCGTCATAGTGCCATGTGAGCACAATCTCCTCAAGCTCTACAATTAGCTCCGACCAGTGAGACTCCTCCTCCTCCTTCTCCTCCTCCGCCGCTTCCGCCACCTTCACCTCCCCAACAACCAACCCTTCAACAACCTCCACCGCTTCAACCACCATCGTCGTTCTCCCTTTCTCCAATCCCACAGCTCTCGCCTCTCTCTTCTCCTCCACTCTAAACCCTAAATTCTCCCCAATCTTCTTCGCCTTCTCCACCACATCCTCCGCCGAAACCTTCGCCGTAAACCTCCTCTCCTTCCTCCTCCTCCTCTGAAACAGCCCCGATAAATCCAATCCCGACGACAACGCAATCAAATCAAACGCCGTCATCGACTCACTGCTCAATTTCCCCAATCGATCGTCAATTTCGAAAACACTAGATTGAAATTCAGAGATTTTGAGCGATTTTTTAAACCAATTGGTTTTCGTCACAGCTTCGATACTCATCCTCGTCTCCGGATTCGGATCGAGAAGCTTGTAGATAATCGATCGAGCCGGTTTCGAGATCCAGTGAGGGAATTTGTAATCTCTTCTCTGGATCTTCCTGTACATCATTACAACGTTGGAATCGTCGAAAGGAACGTAACCTGCGAGGAGAACGAAGAGGAAGACGCCGCACGACCACGAATCCGCCTTCGCGCCGTCGTATCCTCTCTGAGCGATTACCTCCGGCGCTGTGTAAGCCGGCGTGCCGCAAGCCGTGTGGAGCATCCCGGTGCTGCTACGGTGCTCCGGCAAAGCCGATAAGCCGAAGTCGGAGACCTTGAGGTTTCCTTGCTTGTCGAGAAGGAGATTCTGCGGCTTCACGTCGCGGTGAGCGATTCCGTCACGGTGGCAGAAAGTGAGCGCGGAGGCGAGTTGCTGGAAGTAACGACGCGCCGCCGGTTCATTGAGCCGGCCGAACCGGAGGATTTTCTCGAAAAGCTCTCCACCTGTGGCGAGCTCGACGACGAGGTAGATCTTTGTTTTGGTGGCCATGACTTCGTGGATTTTGAGGACGTTTGGGTGGTGGTGGAGACGGCGCATCGCTTCGATTTCTCGGATTATTCTCGGTCCCATACCGGCTTCTTCGGTTTTCTTCTTGTCTATGATTTTGACGGCCACGAGCTCGCCTGTTTCGATGGAACGAGCCACATGGACTTTGGCGAAGCTACCGCTGCCGAGCCGGCGACCGAGTTCGTATTTACCGAGGAGAGTGGTCCCTGTGAGATTCTCCGACGATCGTGGAGTTTTAGAGCCCATGGTGGATGGTGGGGACTGAGGAAATGGTGCCGGAGGGAGCATGAAGTTTTTTTTTATTGTTTTTTATTTTATTTTAAAGAGGTTTTGGGGACGTTGGATTATGGTGACTGTTTTCTCTGTTTTTATAGGGGAAGTAAAATAGATTTTAGTGGTTGTATATTGTGATAGTGGTAAGAAATGTGTGATGGTGGTAAAAAGTATACTTATCTACTGTGGAATTTATCAGTTATATTAAGCTTTGTTTACTTAAACTTTGTTCAATATATGGCACATATATCTGTTTATATAATAATTTGTTTTCTAAAAGTTGGATAAGACTATAATTTCGATTTGAAATGAATGAAGTCATTTGATTTTTAAAAAATTATAGTGGCAGCGGTACAAAAATGTCGGTACTTAAGATAAAAGAAAATAACGGTAAATTGCAAAAGTATATTTAAAAGTTTATAAAAAAAAAAATTTGGCGCGAAAGGCTTAATAGGTACTGTGTTAGTTTAAACCATTATTTTTTTAAAAAATATTATATTGCTTACCTAATATCTCTGAAAATAAGCTTATATATTTTCGTAGAAAAAACATTGAGTACGCTTAACGCACTAAGAAAAACAATTACAATTGTATATTTTGATTTGCTTTGAAATTGATTTTTGATGTGAAATGTTTTTTTAGTAATAGTTCTTCCATCTCAAAATAAATTTGACGTTTTGAAACATTAGTTTTAATTTCTCTGTAAAGAGTTTCATTGTATATTTTTATATACAGATTTTCAAATTAAAATTAAAATTGTATCTCTTTTATTTTACCTTATTAATTGAACATTTCTATTTATTAAATATAATAATAAAAATTTTCATATCAATTTACATTTTTTCTTTTATGTTTAGAAAATGGTAATATTTTGTTTTTGTAAGTGGAGAAAATAGCTTTTATGACATAGATTTTGTAAGTTTTGACAGATGTATATAGATGTAAAGGTGAATGGTGTTAATTTAACATTTATTGCATTAATTATGATAAATTTCTATAAATAATACTTCAAGAAAATATATAAACAAGTTGTATAATTAATTCAAGCAAGGTGGCATAATTATTAGTGGACCTAAATATGAGTACTTGATTCAAAAACAGAAAATATTAATAAGCAAATTATAAATATATATATATAATTTATAATATATGGTAAAAGAAATCTGTAACATTTTAGGGGCATTTAAAGATTCACACTATAATTTGATGGTGTCAAAAAATAATTTTGCCAATGTATTTCACTAAAATATATTAAAATTATAAAATAGAGTCTAACTAATTCACCTATCTACAAGAACAAATTCAATCATTCAACGATGTAGATAGAATATACGCATTAGCGTAGAGCAGGATCTGTTCCAGGGTCTATGAATTTTATTAAGTTTTTTTTTAGTTTTTTTTACATAATATATATAATAAAATATCAATATATAAACAAATAAAACTTCATAACATTTCTTTATTTTCATCACCAAGTTTCTATAAAAATAGTTTATTTTAAAAAAAATATTATGTTTTTAAAAGATAGAGTTTTAATTTTCTTAAGGGCCTAAATTTTTCTTTTTCACACAAAGGCTTCAAAAAAACATTGAAATTGAATTTTGAGACTAAGCATTTGTTAATAACACCAAATTAAATTGGTAAGAATTGAAAGAAGTGTAATTATGTTTTTAATTGATGATTTTATCAAGGTACAATATGTGTTCAAGTGAATCATTTTTTGCTCGTCCACTCCATTTGCCTCCTCATATTATTTCCATTAAAGTCATTGAATTCATATTAATACCTTGAATCTATCCGTTTTAGTATGAGTTGATCATATTTCATGGATTTCCGGAATAATAAGCGGGCCTATATTGAAATGTGTAAGTTATGGCTTGATCGTTCAAAGTGTCTTGGCCGATAATTCGGTTCAAATGACTTGCTAACATTTAAACATGTTGAAAAACATAACCTAATTTTTTATTAGGCTTTTGTAAATAAATTTTGTATGCAATATCCTATACAGCTATACTAATCCAACACTAATTAATAGAATATATACTACAAAAAACACTGATGTGTTTTTGATGGTAGTTTTTGACGACTTTGTTCGTCTGAAAATTCCTACATTCTAAAGAAAAATTATACGTCAATATTTCATTGAAATTTTTTGAAAACAAAATATGATAATCAAAAGCTTTTTTGGAATATATATATCATCAAAATTTACCAATAAATTAATTAAATGTTATCATTTTTCCAATCTCTTACATGGTTGCATCTGGAATATAAAAATAAAAACAAACTTCTCCATCTATTTTTTCCGCCATGAACATAATATCCAAAATTTTGGATACATATTTCATTTAAAATTGGAATCATCAAGGATGAAATGGAGCATTTGTTTGCTTACATTTATTATTATTATTATTATTTTGTTAAAGCTTTTTCCTTTTTTTTGTTAAAGGTTTTCCTTGCTGTACATTATTATTTCATATATATTTTATATTATGACGACCGTGAAATAAATAGTACCATAAGAGGAGTAGTTCTTTAGTACTACTTTTTCCGCTAATCCACACGTGAATAAATTTTCGTAAAACAGTATAGTTTGATAATTAACATATAAAGGTTTTTAATCCTTTCATGACACAATTATTATCGAGGTCAACTTTTACACGTCTTAATGTTTTTTTAAAAAGGTTTTACTCGTTCCATAAATTCCAACAGTTTATTTAAAAACATGGTAGTCATCGGAAAAACGAATTGCTTTAAAAATTGTGTATACTGTTGTATACGTGAATATCTTCTGTAAAACCTTAGGAGCAAATACTCAGAGAAGACATGTATGCAACAACAGCTTCATTTGGCTTATATATAAAGAAATCATAAATTATTATATCTTTTCTTTTAAGTCGTACATTTTTTTTTAAAAAAGGTGATTTGGGGTTTCATCAAATACTTTAACAATATAAATTCCAACAAAAAAATAATAAATCAAAATGTATCTTTTTAAAAAAATAGGTGATTATCCGTACCATGTACGGAGTAAATATTAACCATAATTTTTTTATTTGAATATATAAATATAATTACAAAAATATGAGCTGATATTTATAATTACAAATATATATATTAATTATGCAATTATAATGAATAATTAAAAATATATTTATTTTATAATATAATTTTATAAATGCTAAATAAATATATTTATTTTATAATTAATTTTAATAGTAATTTTATTTAAATAAAATTCCACATTAAATATATTATTACGTTTTATCTAACCGGTGTAACATACTTTGTTTTGATATAAAATATTTAAATTATAATATATATGAAAAATATTTTTTTTATTATTAAATAGATACTATAATTATTTTTTAAACAAAATTAAAAGTAAAAAAAATGAAATAAAAAATATAATATTTAGTAACATAAATAATATTATATATTAAATTATTATAAATTGTTGATAAGAAAGAGAAAGAAAAAACATATTTTATAAATTAAATATTTAAATATTAAATATATAATTGATATAAATTAATTTCAAACCAAATTAATGTTAATGACATGTGATATAATTAATCTATTTTTAAGAAGCTCTTTGAAATTGATATCTCATGGTTAAGTTGCTAATAACACATAACATAAAATTTTTTTTTTAAATTTATTTTCTAAATAATAATGAAAATTGTAAAATAACTATTACTCCTTAGTAATTCAAAGTTCATAAAAATATCTTGTTGTCGTTGTTTTATTGTTTATTACTTTCACCTGTCATGTTTTATAGAAAGAAATCTCTAATCACTGTTTCTATTGGTCATATGGAGTGAGTATTTTTTTTCTTTTAAAAAAACGGTCCATATCAGTGGGACCCATCTTTTTAATGATTCTTTTGTAATCTTGTTGTTCGCAGTCAAGATATTCCACCTGACGTTAAACTAAAAAAACTCTTCATTAGTTTGTCTTCACGTACATATATAATTAATTAATTAAGAAATACAAAGGATATTTACGTCATTTGAATATTCCCTTGCTCTTTCCTCGTGAGCCGCCTTTAGCAACCGTCAAGATTGTTTGGTGATTGTCGAGAGAAAAGCCAACGGCTCTCATTAAGTCACGTCATCGAATGTCTTGGGCCCCACTTGATTCAAGAATCAAAGTAACGGAAATAAAAAAAGGCATGCAAATGACGTTTTAAATTTTCCCCACTCAACTTTGGCATATTCGTCTTAACTAAACCGCACTATAACATGAGAAAGGTCCTAAAGGCATATAAGTCCATATTTGAAGAACGGTTTTTAACATGAGAAAAGCTTCTCATGGATATTTGGAATCTTTTTATGTACTAAAAAATATTTCGGAAATTGTATTATACTAGGTGACTAGGTATTTAGTCCGCGACTTGTACGGATCAAAAAGTTTCATTGAAACCTAAAATAAAATTTTATGTTATAAATCAAAAAATAATTAGATCAAGAATTTGATACATACAAAATTAGAATAAAGCTAATCTATGAAAGTAATTATTGTCTAATATTAAAAACTTTAAAATCAATACTAATAAGTGTATGAAATCAATAAACACAAACTAAAATAAAATTAATATGAATTATTCATCTTTTTCTTTTTTTATTTTTTAATTTTTTTTCTCTATCATTTTCTTCTTTCTTTCTTTTTTTTTAGTTTTTTGTTTTTTTTCTTCTTTATTTTCTATGTCTTTTTTTAATTTTTATTCTACTGGTTTTTCTTTTTCACGTCTTCTTCTTCTTCTCCACATCTTTTCCTTTTTCCTCTCATACATCTTTTGATTTTCTTCTCTTCCAGGTTTTAACCCCGTGCGTCTGCACGAGAATGTTTTATTTTTTATTTCTAATATAAGTTGCATTTTTTTTTTTTTGTTTAGATATAATTTATTTTTGTTATTTATTTTTTTTAAATAAAAAAATTGTTATCATATTTTAATTTTAAACAGTAAAATTTGTCTATTAGTAGAATAAGAGTATACGTTAATTAAGTATACATTGATCTAATGTTAATTATAAACTTTGTTATTATGTGAATTTTGATTTACACATAAACAATCTATTTGATATTTTAGACTGATTGTTTATGATAAAATATGATAAAATATTTATTTACTATGCATTTTTATAAAAATATTATTTAAATTTAAAATTTTAAATTAAATCATTCTTGTATTTAAGAAATTCTAAAGTATTAAAATTATTATCTAAATTTTCGTAATAAAATTTAATTATAATTTTTTTTTGAATTTTTTGAATTTAAATTAAATTGAATGCAAATTTTTGTAACTAAATTTATTTGAAATTTAAATTAAAGATGATCTAGATTTTTTTTTTGTCAACAGATGATCTAGATTTTAGGAAATCTAAAAAATATCTAAATTAATAACTAATTTTCGGAAATTAAATATAAAAATAAAATAAAATATTATAAAAAAAAATTTTGAGAGTGTTTGGATGCAAGCACTAAATGTGCTTCTGTTTTAATAGAATATATTATTCTCTTTCTTCTTCTTTTTTTTCTTTTCCTTTTCATTGCCATCGTCTTCTTTGTTATCACCGACTTCCTATTCTTCTGGTGTTTTTCGGCTTTTACATCATCTTCATATTCTTCTACTATCTCCAATTCTTCATCTTTTAAGGTTTTCATCCAATTTTTTCTCTTCCCTATC
>NW_006256909.1:13706811-13719528 GCF_000478725.1 Eutrema salsugineum | reverse complement strand
CTTCTTATCTTTCATTGTTTTTGAATATTTCTTCTTATGTATTGTATTCATATTTTTTGACTTCTTGATTTTTTTTTTCATTCGGTTTTTTCTTCGTTTTTTCTGTTGATTTTTTTTTGTTTTATTTGTCTGCCTCTTCTTCTTTGTTTTATTTTTATTGTCTTTGTATTCTCTAAATTCTTATTCTTCAACATTTTCTACTATTCTTCTTTTGCTTTTATTAGCCGTTTTTATCTTCTGTTTTTTACTTCTTCTTAGTCAGTTTTGTCTTATCCAAACTTTTTTTTCTTTCTAATTTTTGTTTGTCTTTTTCGCATCTTTACATTCTTCTTTTTATTTTCTTTTTCATCGTCGAGTTTTCATCTTCTTATACTTTATTTTCTTCATCTACTATTTTTGTTCTTCTTTTTCTTTCAGTTTTCTTCTTCAACTTTGAGTTATTCATCTCCTTATCATTTTTCTTCTTCACTATTTTGTGTTACCCATCTTATCTTATTGTTCATGGTCTAGGACTTTTTGTTCATTTTTTCCTCATTTTTTACGTTTTCGTCAACTCTATGTTCTTCTATATGTTTTAATTTTATCTTTTTTTTCTCTTCTTTTTCTACTTCGTTTTTCCTTTTTCCTTTTTCTGTTTTTCCTCTGCGCCCTGCTAGAGTATTTGGCCTCTCTTACATTATTCCAAAAATAAACAGAATTTAGAAAGCCATATTTATAACAAACAAAAAAACAAAAGACTTAAAACCTGTTCATTAGACAATGAATATCATTTATGATATGTTGACATGGTTTTAATCACGTTAAGTAAAGAAGAATAACTGACAACACAAAACAACAACATATAATCGAGGAACACTACTACTGGTACTGAAAAACAGAAAAAACAATAGAAAAAATCAAAAATTGATTTATAAAAAATAAAGACGGTAAATAAAACAACGAAAAACCGACCAATGTAGACACCAAACCACAATTGAGCTTAAGATACATTTTATAAAGTAATATATATATATATAGCTCTCAACTTAAGCTAGGATTTCCCATATCACATGTACTTTTTTTTTCCAGATAATCTCGCTCAACAGATAATCCGATTGAAATTATCTTAATATTATCAAAATAACTAAAAGTGGCAGCAAAATTTTTATACAAACTACAAAAATAAATTAATTAATTAAGGATATTTAAAATTTTATTAACGAATAAAGGGGAATTAGTTACCTAGATTGAATGAGAGACCTTATAGCGAAAAATTTACTTCGCATATATTATATATGATATGATTTTAAATGTTTTTTTTATTAAATTTAAATTTTTAATTTTTTGTTATTTTCTATTTGAAATATTTTTTGATTAAATTTCGATTTTTAATAATTTTTATTAAATTTAAATGTTTTTTTATTAAATTTCGATTTTCAACAATTTTTTTAATTAATTTACGATTTTTAATATGTTTATTTAATTTACAATTTTTAATGATTTTTTAATTAATTTACGATTTTTAATAATTTTTTATTAAATTTAATTTTAAAAAATATTAAGAGAGATAAATGGTAATTAGCCACTCTAAGATTGAATGAGAGAGCTTTAACTCAAAATTTTACTTTGCTTATAATATATATGATATATGATATGCTTTTAAATGTTTTTTTGATTAACTTCCAATTTTTAAATTTTCGTTATTTTCTATTTGAAATATGTTTTGATTAAATTTCGATTTTTAATAATTTCTATTAAATTTAAATGTTTTTTATTAAATTTTGATTTTTAACAATTTTTTTATTAATATACGATTTTTAATATTTTAATTTAATTTACGATTTTAAATAATTTTTTAATTAATTTACGATTTTTTATAATTTTTTATTAAATTTAATTTTTAAAACATAAGGAAGGGTAAAAGGTAATTAGTCACCCTAAGATTGAATCAGAGAGCTTTAATTTAAAATTTTACTTTGCTTATAATATATATGATATCGTGGAGTATAGTTTTTTTTTTTCGAACGCAGCCAAGCACAAAGCGAACTATTCTTTCTCCTTTTAATTTATATAGTTTTAGATACAAAATCTATTATAGTTATTGGTGAAATTATTATCCAATATTTGAGAAATGCTTTTATATGCTAAAACATATAATTTTTTATCAATGTAATGATCATTGTTAACTATTTTTAAAATTATGATTACTTTATACTTCTCTCTGTTTCAAATTAATGAATGTTTTAGAAAAACAATTTTTTTTTAAAACAAAATTTAATAAGTTTTCTATGTATTTTCTTTATTAGTCAATGATGATAATTGTAAGCTTCAAGAAAATTAATAGAAATGATTGAAATACTATTGGTTTAGAGTTATATAGAACTGTTATCACAAAAATGATACATTCTTAAGAGATTGGTGGTGGAAATTTTGTAATTATATTTGAATACTCTTTTTTTTTTTTCATCTGAATATATATTTGAATTAAAATATTGAACGTGTTACAATAATCCCTGAGGATACCAAAAAAGACAGGATTGAGGAAAATCAAACCAAGATGAACAACCAGTATTACTACTATGCAACACTACGTTGATTAACAAAAAATTCCTTTAACCATCTCGGGAATCCATAAGCAATATATGATTGCCAACGATCCTCTCTTGTAACATTTTGAGCAATAAGGTTGGCTCCACCATTAGCCTCATATGGTTCCAGAACCACTTTCCACTCTAAAATGGAGCCTAGAATTGATAATAACTCCTTGGACTGATGTTTGAAGGATGGCCATGCAGGAGGACGATTAACAGCACCAATAAGCTCATCAGATTCAGCAGCAAAGATAATTTTAGTGAATTTCAGAGATTTGATGCTATCAAAAGCCCAAAGCCAGCTTTTGAGGTTTGCATCAGATTTAGAGCCAATATTCACAAAGGATCTTCTTCCATGACACAAAACCTCTCCTTTTTCATTTGATAGAACCCACGCCGCTCCTCCACATCTCTTCCACTTATCCCACGATGCTCCAATATTGCATTTGACCCACTGAGAAGGCGGAGGAAACCAAACCTTCCGATCCCTAATATTTGAATACTCTAAACAGAGCCAAAATTTGGAAAAACACACACACAAAAATGCATAGTTGCCAAACCGTAAAAATAGTTGCAGAATCGTAAATAGGAATGTATTTTTTTCACTGTGATTTAAATAAATGGCATGCCATGAAGTGGACAATGTGCCTTCAAGTAAATAACATGATATTTTTGAAAATACATTCAAACTTCATATTTTAAAAGAGCATATGCTATAAATTAAATAATTTAACTTATTTACAATTTTATGATCATCGTATTTATAATTAAATGACAAATATGTAGTCATTTTTTATACTTGGCATTTATATGATTCAATATAGGTATAGCACCAGAAATGGTTAGTGACGATAACAAGATGCTATGTAAGCGAGTCTAAGTAAACTTTAAAAAAAAAAAAAATCAATTACCCTAATCCCTATAGTTTATAACTCAAATATTTTCAATTTTGAATCAAAAAATTATAACAAAGTATTAATATTAATACAAACCACTGGTTTACAAAAACATTTATGAATTTTTTTAAATTTATTTTGAAAATTGATATACTGAATTAGGTGAAACATATGATTACTAGAAAGATTACGGGCGAGTTTAAATCTCTGTTTCCTACCAATACAATGTTTTTTTATGGTGTGTGTTGTCCTATCTCAAATTATATTTGGTGGAGAAGGTGAAAGGTAAGGCACCAATGAAATGGTACGTAGGACTTATACATATGGTTACTCAATAAAATAAACTATACTAAATTGTGATTATTAATTATAGTTTTATAGACAAGTTAGGCGATGCTGTTCATGGACATCTAGACATCATCGCCCAAAAGTTGGGCTTTAATTTAATTGGTGGAATTGTTGGAGATGGGCTTAGCACCTTCAATTAGCTAGGTCCATCTTGGACAATAAAGCCTATAAACCAAATCAACAAAAATTCAGCCAAAGTCAACAAGCCCGGTTAGTATGATCTCGCCAAATCGTCATCATTATGACGCCGATCTACAGTACGTGGAGCCGAGCAGAACCTGACACGTGTAAGGCCAGTTCGTCTATAGTAGTCTAAACACGCAAGTAGCTCGGCGAAGGACCATCATCACACGCCGCGGAATGGTTCGGACGCGCAGCTCGAGATACCATACCCGCGAGATACGCTGGAGCTGCCACGTTGTCCCGATTTGGAGGAAACTCGTCTCCCAACTTCCGCTATAAATACTCCTCATAGATCATTTATGAGGGGATCCGAAATTTATTACTCCCTCTCTCTACTTTAATACACTTGTCTCTCTACCGAGCTCGCTGTAACAATAATAAAAGCACTGAACTGGACCTGCTCCAGACTTAGTTCGAAACACCAGTTCTCTCCTTGCAAACATTTCTTACGTTTCCGAGCTGACCCTCATTCTTCCTCCCCGAGCTAAATCACTCTTATTATACAAAAATCTCACCCCGAAATCATCTCTAATCACTCTCATCAACTATTAAATACATTTAGTGATCTTTGAGATCAACAATTGGCGCTAGAAGGAGGGGAGTTTAGAAATTTTCTACACGCACAAGAAAGATTTGGAAATGGCAGGAACACCGCCCTCAACCTCAGGAATGTCAAAATCATCACCAGCGACGGCCAAGTCAACAACCACGACACCCGCAGCGCTCATGCCGCCCTCGTCGGTTTACCACCCTAAGGAGGCCGCCATACCAACAGAGACCGGAGTGCTAGCACCGCCGCTCCCCCTGGAGTCCGAACTGGAAAGCAGCACTCCCCACCAAATCCCTGAACCAATGGCGTTACCAACAAGTCCGAGACGTGTCACCCTGCAGGCCCCAGCCGAACGGACCGCTCCGGCAAGCGGAGACCACGCCCTGGCTCCTCTGCTCCACTCCTTGCTCGACCAAATGGACGAGATGACCTGCCAAACTGACCGAAGGTTCGCCGAGCTCACGGCAGGGCGCAGAGCTCACGCAAACCAACCGGAGAATCCTAGATCCTCGGTTGAGTGTGACCTAGAGGAAGCTCATCGCTCAGAAGTACTACTCTTGCAAAGAAACCTCTTCGGTGACTCCCCAACCGAGTCAGCCGGACCAAGTCGGAGGTCCGTCCAGTTGGCAAGTTGCTCGGCCGAAATACGCCCTCAGCATTCTAGCCCGGAGGCGTTCCGACAGATGGTCGCAGAGCGAGACCACGACGCGGAGATCGAGGCCATCAAGGCGAAAATTTGCGAGATGAACTCCAAGGTCCATCGAGCCACAAGTTCGGCCCCCGAAATAGATCGTGTCTTGCAGGATACACAAAACACACCGTTCACGCACCGAATCGCCTCCACTCCTTTCCACCATGTCAGCAAAGTGAAGCTCCCACCATATGCCAGAGATACCGATCCCACACAGTATCTAACGACATTCACCATTACCATGGGACGAGCTCACTTCACGCCCGAGGAGCGCGAGGCCGGACACTGCCAACTCTTCGTGGAAAACCTGGTCGGCCCCGCCCTGACTTGGTTCTCTAGGCTGGAAACGCACTCGATCGATAGCTTCAAGGCGCTCTCGACCGCCTTCCTCAAACATTACCCTATATTTATCCAGCGCTCTGCTTCAACCGCCGATCTCTGGGCCTTGAGCCAGGGACCGAAAGAATCTCTCCGGTCATTCATCAAGCGATTCAAAGCAACGGCCTCCCGCGCCTCAGTATCGAACGAGTCCGCCATCTCGGCCCTGAAGAAAGCCCTCCACTTAGACTCAGCCTTCAAGGACGAACTAAAGCTCAATGCGCCGCACACTCTGGAAGATGCATTACACCGCGCCGGGCTACATATTGAAGTCGAGGAGGAGAGGGCAAGTCTTAGGAAGCTCGTTTCCCAGAAAAATCCACCTCAAAAGGAAAAAGCTCAGGACGAATACCACGAACCCCGCCAGCACTACGACGAGGAATACCAACGCAGGCAGGCCGCAACTTTTCTCATCAGCGACGTGCCGACCTCATGTCCTGTCGAAGAAGTTCCAGCCGTCTTCCACGTAGACACCGACCTGGGATGGTCGTGCCCAGCTCATCGCAGCAGTACTATCAACAGCCTCTCCCATCAAACAAATGGTATCATACCGTCGAGGCGCCGTCCCCGGCCCAGGCGCCGCCCCTGGCCCAGATCCTCCAAGAACGAGCCGCCGCTCCCGCCACCAGAGACAACCAGGCGTTCTGCGAGTACCACCAACTGAAGGGGCACTCAACCGAGCAGTGCCGCAAACTTCAGGAAGCCCTCCTCGCTCAACCGACCAGCAGCAACCACGCGGCCGAGGTCAAAATGATAACCGGCGTCGTCAAGACAACCGAGCTCAGCAAGATAATCGCCGCCAGCACTCTCCCTCTCGCGAGAACGATAGAGTCCAGCCCGTCCAACAGCAACAACAACAACATCAACAACTACAACAACAGCAACAGCAGGTCGCACCTCAGAGACAGGCGTCCCCACCGCCGGCTCGGACAATGATCGGAATGATCACGGGCGGTCTCCTGTCCTGCAACGATTCGGTTCGTTCGATCAAAGTCCACGAGCGGAAGTCCACCCCGATAGAGATATGGGTGGCAAAGATCAGAGCAACCAATGCTCAGGACACAAGCGGTAGGGGAATAACGTTCTCCGAGGAGGACGCTGAGGGCGTCGACCAACCTCACAACGACCCCCTATTCATCCAAATTCGCGTGGCAGACTGCGACGTAACTCGGGTACTTGTCGACACGGGCAGCTCGGTAGATCTCATCTTCAAGGAAGCCCTCAAGAAGATGGACTTACACGGCGTCGAGATGAAGCCAACCCTCACTCCCCTGACCGGCTTCGCAAGAGATACAATCACATCGATAGGGACGATCAAGCTGCCGGTCTACGTAGGTCGGGTAACAAAAATAGTCAAATTCACCGTCGTCGACCGGCCAGCCATATACAATATCATCCTCGGAACTCATTAGTTGCATTCGATGAAGGAAGTCACCTCGACCTACCACCAGTGCCTCAAGTTCCCAAACCAGGCCAGTACATTCACAGTCCAGAGCGACCAGAGGATCTCGCGCTCGTGCTTTATTATCGAGCACAAGCTCCGCAACGCCGCCCGTACTCAGCTCTGCACCACGATAAGCCGCAACGGAGTTCCTGCCTGCAACGTCGTCGAACCCGAGCTCCCAGGGGAACCAAGCCAAGCAGATCGTCCTCTCCGAGATCTCATCGTCCAAGTAAACATCGACCCCGATCACAACGACCGCTACGTTGGTATCGGGGCCGACCTGAAAGAAAGCATCAAGACCGAGCTCATCGGTTTCCTCAAGCAGAATGTCTCGAGCTTCGCTTGGTCAACCAGTGACATGCCCGACATCAATAGGGCCATATGCAGCCATGAACTTAATGTCGACCCGACCTTCAGGCCTATCAAGCAGAAGAGGCGAAAGTTAGGCGCCGAGCGCGCTCAAGCCGTGAATGACGAGGTGGATAGGCTAACGGCAGCCGGGCAAATCACCGAGGTGAAATATCCAGATTGGCTCGCAAACCCGGTCGTGGTCAAAAAGAAAAACGGCAAATGGAGAGTCTGCGTGGACTTCATCGACCTCAACAAGGCCTGCCCGAAGGACTGCTTCCCCCTTCCAAGAATCGACCAGGTCGTCGAGGCGACAGCGGGGAACGAGCTACTCTCTTTCATGGACGCCTTCTCGGGCTACAACCAAATCTTCATGCACCCTGACGATAGGGAGAAGATAGCATTCATCACGGACCGCGGAACCTACTGCTACAAGGTCATGCCGTTTGGGCTTAAAAACGCCGGGGCCACCTATCAGCGCCTTGTGAACAAGATGTTCGCCGACCAGCTCGGACGCACAATGGAGGTGTACATAGACGACATGCTCGTCAAATCTATGGTGGCAGGCGATCACGTCGGTCACCTAAAAAGGTGCTTCAAAACTCTGAACGAATACGGCATGAAGCTCAACCCCGCGAAGTGCACCTTTGGCGTCACCTCAGGAGAATTTCTCGGCTATGTAGTCACTCAGCGCGGGATGGAGGCTAACCCGAAGCAAATCCAGACGTCCTCGAATTGCAGTCACCAAAGAACACTCGCGAAGTCTAGCACCTGACCGGAAGAATTGCCGCCCTCAACCGATTTATCTCGCATTCCACTGATAAATGTTTGCCGTTTTATCAACTGCTCCGAGGAAACAAAAAGTTTGAATGAGACGACAAGTGCGAGTTGGCGTTTCAGCAACTCAAGGAATATCTCTCGACTCCGCCCGTCCTAACCAAGCCCGAAGATGGAGAAACCTTGTATCTATACATCGCCGTGTCCACCTTGGCTGTAAGCGGTGTCCTTGTTCGAGAAGACCGAGGAGAGCAAAAGCCGGTTTTCTACGTGTCTAAATCCCTGGATGGAGCCGAGAGCAGGTACCCGACCATGGAGAAACTGGCGCTAGCCGTCGTAACAGCAGCCGAAAGCTCCGCCCCTACTTCCAATCTCACACTGTCGCCGTCCTAACTACACATCCTCTGCGGACAATCCTTCACAGCCCGAGTCAGTAGGGAAGGATGGCGAAGTGGGCGGTAGAACTCAGCGAATACGACATCGACTATCGAGGGCGGACCGCTGCGAAGTCCCAAGTATTGGCAGACTTCCTCGTCGAACTCGCTCCCGAGTTAACCGGCGAAGCACCCGATGAGAAACGGAGCCTTCATGTCGACGGTTCGGCCTCAAAGCATGGCTCTGGCGTCGGCATCCGCTTGGAATCACCGACTCACGAGGTGCTAGAACGGTCATTCCGGTTAGCATTCCAGGCATCGAATAACGAGGCAGAGTACGAGGCCCTGATAGCCAGCCTGCGACTGGCAAAGGAGATCGGGGTCAGGAAGATCCAAGCATACTGCGACTCCCAGCTCGTCGCAAACCAATTCAGTGGCGAGTATAAAGCCAAGAACGACCGCATGGAAGCCTATCTCAAGGTTGTCCAGGACCTGGCTTCCGAGTTCTCCGAATTTCATCTCACCAAGATTCCCCGAGGGGATAATACTTCTGCAGACGCCCTAGCCGCTTTGGCCTCCATCTCGGACCCGACTCAGCGCCGAGTAATCCCCGTCGAGAGCATCGATTCCCCCAGCATAGAGCTCCCAAAGGGGATCTGCCTCATCAACGATTTCCTCGCCGATGACCCAATCGAAGAGCAGGATGCCCAGGAGAGTGAGAACCTGCCACCTCCCCCGCCCGAGCCCGTTAAACCGGATTGGCGAGCTGACATCCTGTCGTATATCATCAGCGGGACGGTCCCTGACGACCGCTGGGCGGCTCGGCGACTAAAGAAGAAAGCCGCCAAGTATTTCCAGACCGACGGAAACTTATTTCGGTGGAGCGAAACTAGCGCCCTGCTCAGCTGTCTCCACGGAGACGAAACAATCGACGTCATGAAGGAGATGCACGAAGGCGCAGGAGGAAGCCACTGTACCAGCCGAACTCTCGCACTCCGGATCCGTAACCAAGGGTATTACTGGCCAACAATGGTCGAAGATTGCAACAAGTTCGCAGCCCGGTGCGAGAAATGCCAACGCCACGGCCCCATGATCCATTCCCCCACTGAGCTACTCACCACGGCATCACCGCCCTACCCATTCATGCGTTGGGCCATGGACATCGTGGAACCACTGCCAAGATCCCGCCAAAAGCGTTTCCTCCTCGTCATGACGGACTACTTCACCAAATGGGTCGAAGCTGAATCCTACGCCTGGATCACCGCCGAGGACGTCCGCAAGTTCGTATGGAAATTTATCATCTGTCGCCACGGTCTGCCCTACGAGATCGTTACGGATAACGGCGCCCAGTTCACGTCGGTTATTTTCGAAAACTTTTGTGCAAAATGGAAGATCAGGCTGAGGAAGTCTACCCCGAGGTACCCACAAGGAAACGAGCAGGCCGAGGCAACAAACAAAACAATCTTGGACGGCCTCAAAAAACGACTAGATGAAAATAAGGGTCTCTGGGCAGACGAGCTCGATGGAGTCTTGTGGTCTCATCGAACTACACCTCGGCGCGCAACAGGACGAACTCCCTTCAGTTTGTCGCACGGCATGAAAGCAATGCCCCCCTCGGAGGTCGGACTCCCCACAATCCGCCGCTCGATGCTCACACAAGACCCCGACCTCAACAGCAACATGATCCGCAGCGAACTCGATTTCGTCGAGGAGGATCGCGACCAGTCGCTGCTTTGCATGCAAAATTACCAGCAGCTCGCCTCCAAGTACTATAACAAAAAGATCAAAGGCAGATTCTTCATGGAAGGTGACCTGGTTTTGCGAAAAGTATTCGAAAACACAGCAGAATTAAACGCAAGCAAGCTCGGAGCCAGCTGGGAGGGTCCCTACCTCATCGCAAAAATCGTCAAACCCGGTGTGTACGAGCTCGTAACTATGGCAGGCGACGCAATCTCGCGCTCATGAAACGCGGCAAACCTCAAGCGATTTTACTACTGAGCCCATCTCGGCACTAAGCTTCCGACCTCGAAAATCCAAACCTACCAATGTAAAAATAACCGAACTACGACTGGCTTGATCCCTTCTTCGGAAGGGTACGTAGGCAGCCCAACCCGGGCACAGCTATTATTAATAAAAATTATATTTATCTAAATTCAGCTTCCGAGCTCAAATATATCCGAGTCCGTACTCGCATCCCTAAACACACAAACCAATAAGTGTTTCAGCCGAGTTCCGACTCGCATCTATAGACACACAAACTGTTAAGTGTCTTTAGCCAGATTCCGATCTGCATCGCACAACACACAACCTATAAGTGTTTTTAGCCGAGCTAGCTACTCACAATCATAATACAATTTCTTACATATAAGCCGAACTCAATCTCGCTTTGTACAGATGAAATTTTCCATTGAATTCCTAAAAATGTGCAAACGGCACAAGGCTTACATCGGAATCTTGGCACTTTGGCTTACAACCCAAAAAAAAAAAAAGAGGAGGGGAAGAGCTCAAACTTACCGTCGTCAGCACGCAGGTCCCTTGCATCCTCCAAGCTCAACATCCGCACGTTCGTCCCGAATTGACCGCGAATGGGCTGGGTCGTTTCCGCCGCTCCACCTCTCCCTCCTGAGAATGGATCAGGGTTCGAGGAGTCCGGCACGGGAGGCACCACGCCTTGGCCAGGCACCGAAGACGGCTCAGTGCCGCCTCGGGAGCAACTGACGTCTGGCCGGTCCCGGTCCTCTCTACCACGTACACGGGCAGAGCAGCGTCAGCACGAATCACCAGAGGAGCATCATTTGGGAGGCAGAGATCGTCCGGCGTAAGATCGGGATAGTCAATCCTCTCGAGCTGGGCTCTAAAGTCGGCTTCGTCGCTCTTCAGCTTCTCTAAGACTTCCGGAGGAGGTGTCAATCCATATGCATCTTTCAACCTCATGAGACACTCGTGCGTCCCCACCACCTGGCTCAGAAGAAGCTGTACCGGCGACTCCTTCTCCCGACCTGCCAAATGAGCTCGGATCATGATCATCTTCGCTTGCCACTTACGCTTCCTATCCGCTTGCGCAGTCGCGATGCGCGCGTTCTCCTTGGCAAGATGATCCTAGGCAGCCTTGACCTTCTCATGCAACCGGAGGTACATATCCGATACCCTCAGGGACTCAGCCTTATGGTGATCCCGCTCCGAGGAGAGTATCCTGATCACATCCGACGAGCTGGCCACCCACGCCTCAAAATCAGCGGACTTGACCCTCTCCGCATCGAGATCGGACCGCAGCATATCCTGTTCGACCGTCGCCACCCTCGCCGCCTCGGACGCGATAGAGGTCTGTTCCTCCAGCCCCCTTGATTTCGCCCTTTCCTGCTCCAGTTCGGCTCGGAGCCTTCCCACCTCAGCCGAGGACTCCCTTAGCGCGGCAAAGTGCGCTCGCTCTTCGGCCAGTTGTCGCTCTAGCCCCTGAATCTTCTCCCCTGCCAGGACCTGCTCCTGCTCGAGAACCACCACTCGGTCTGCCGATCTGTTGACCTCCTCTTGAGTATCGTCGAGCCGCTTCTCATAGCTCTCGCATATGGCGGTCAACATGCTCCGGCCTGCACAAAATACAATCAATCAACGGGAACAATACAACGAACATAGCCAGCAAGCTCCCGAACTTACCTGAATCAAATCCCGCGAAGCGATCTGGAAGTTCGCGGTCACCTCCAAGTCCTCCACAGAGCGATAGGGTTCCCGCCTCCCGTGAGACGCCGCATGGATAAGTTCAGCGCACTGACGTCTATCGCAGTGGATGCTCCGACCTGCTTCGCGGTAGCTAAAGTCAAAGCGGTGATCCTCCTGCAGACCCGGCTCGTTGGTAGGCATCCCGGCCCCCCGCGTTCCGGTCTCCCCAACGCCCGTCTGCCTCTCACCCTCCCCAATTCGTGATGTCGCGAAACGACCTCACTATAGCCCGCGACGGGCCCGGGGTTACCGGTCCGAGAAGGTGGCTGCACGACCTATAGCAAATAAACCAGGAATGCCCGCCATAGGGGAACGGGGCGCGAAGAGGCCGCGAGTACGCGCTAAAGGGTCGAGAGAATGATGAGCGTGGACGCAACAATCAGCGCACTTATGAAACGCGTAGAATTAATATACATAAGAGATAATGATATGCAGAATGGC